>NC_056562.1:786710-807384 GCF_013358625.1 Macadamia integrifolia | reverse complement strand
GGGGGGGGGGGGGGGGGGGTGGTGGGGTTTCTGGAGTAGATGAGGCATCCAGCTTGTGTAAGGTTTCAACTTCTTGAGGTCTGAATTTTTGGCAATATTTGCATTCTGTCCAAATTTTCTGTCTTGGGAAAATATTTTAGATTTATAAATCTTATTAGGTTCTGGGTGTTTTTCTACATTGTCTGCTTTATCCATACATAATAAAAGAGCTTTTATATGTTACTTTTAAAATGTTAACTAAAGAATCCAGATTTATTGTGAACTTTCAACTTGTGCAAAGCTTCATAATGCGGGAGATCCTATTAGAGGTATTGTCATTTGTTTTCTTTCAATAGTTAATGACAGAGTCTATTTACGCTGCTGTTGCTTTTGATGTTCCATAAACATGTCCTTGGAGGTGATGCTTTCTACCACTTCCAGGTGTAATCCTTGGAATCTCATTGGTGTGATGCTAGTCTGACCTCATTGTACCATCCTAGAGTTGCATTTTGATATCAATTTGTTCATTAACAATAATCTCTATTTCCACTGTCAACTGATAACAGTACCCTAGCTGAGCTGCCTATTCTGCACTACCTTTCAGTTGGGCCAACTAACTCCACACCTTATTAGATCCTAGACCCCATCATCCTTAGTGTCCTATATTTCCGGCTAAATGAAATTTCTTATCTAAACTCTTGAACCCTTTAATGTTTGGCATAGCTTTTAAGGTCTTACATCAATACCCCCTGGGTAAAAACATTTGTGCAGAGTTCTGTTTCGGATAAAGTCCTTACCATCTTCAATCTACTTCATTGACCTCATTAGGGAAGCTTTATTTGTAGAATGAAAAGATTATTGATCATTTTTATCCATTGTTCGAGTACTGGAATATCATGGAATTTCTTCTTCCTCCTTTTACCGGGCCATCCTTATAGATGCAATTATTCTTCTGGTCGGCATTAGGAAGGAGTTGAAGGTATATATTAAATGCGTTTTGTTGATGGCATAGAGGAAGAAATGATGCTATTGAAGTTCTTTATCTCCTTGTTTTTTTTCCCCCTTTTAATCACAAAATGGGTTAAAAATCACCAAATCTTTTTTGCTTCCCAATCCCAACGTATTACAAACTCCAAGATTGGTTCTTGAAAAAAAGTTGTTTGTAGATTCTGACAACCAAAACCATCCTAGAACCAGGGATTCAATTATCGGCCTTTATCAGTGTCGGTTGATATGGTACTTATTAATTAAAAAACATTGTATCTTACCGTATCGAACCATAGTGTCAATATGACTAGATACAAGTTGATACTAATTGATAGTCAATACTATCGATTGATGCAGTCGGGCATGGGATACTTGGGGTTAATTTAGTGATATGATTATCTATTTGTTTCATTATTGTTAAGAGTAGTGGGTGTCTGTCAAGTAATTTGGGAGATATTATTTCAGTTGCTAATTTAGGTTAGTTTCCATTGTTACACTTAGGTTTTCTTTTATATAGCTTGTAACACGGTGGAGAATTCAGATTTGGATTTGAGAAATTGAATGAATAAGTTTTGGTTTGAAACCGTGGCTACCGAGAGGCATATGTAGCTCTCTCTCTTCTTTCTCTGTTCTTCCTTCCCCCTCTGAAATTCTATTTGTCTCATCTATTGCCGTCCCTCCATAATCGAACAAGGTTTCCTCTCCAAATAACCTTTCCGACATGAGAACAACTCAACTTCTTACCTGGCCTTGCTACTATTCATCTTACCCGCGTCAGTTCTGATCTAAGAAGGGCTTGCTGGAACTCCTCTGGCATTTCTCTATTTTCCTGTTGGTTCAGGTTGAAGGGAGCTGGTCTCCAAGTGACTCAAGCCCTAGGATCCTGGTTCTAGGTGCCTCCTTTACTGTGTGAATCAAAACCAGATTCAGACCTGGTTCTGCCATCAGAAACAAATTGCAAAATTTAATTGCTTCAATCCCTTAGGTCTTGATTCTATCTATCAGCTGGGTTTGATAGAGTTGGGGAATACAAACTTGCCCTGATCCTCTCTTGCGATTTGGAGTCCTTGTTGAGGCGTTAGATTGACTTGAGGATCTTCGCTGCCGCTGATTTCAGACTTCTATCGTGAAGTTTAAGGTTGAAGAAGGCAGATTCCAGGAATTTCCATGTAAGCACAGTTGCTTCTAATTATATAACACCCCCCTCCCCCCCAGGTGGCTGAACTTTAGTTCTGTTTATACCCCTCTTCAATTTCCAGATTAGCCTTCCTTTTAAAAGTTTTAACTTCAGTTAATCCCACTACTTATTCCCTTTATGTTTAGGGGTTTGAATTGTTCCTGAATGTGCAAAATTAATATTCAACCATTAATTTGAACTATCTATCATATCAATCTTGTGGGCCCATTAAGGACCCAATTACCATTTTAGAACCCGGATCCACATCATTGATTCTCATGTTTAAAACCTTTAGAAAACAGAGCAGCATCAGTGGCCACAGCCACAGCCACTGCCACCATTGTGTTTTTGTTCAGGTCGGGATATGATTCTATGTATACCCATGTTTCGAAGAGCCTCTTTCTTCACATCATGTATCGTATTCTTATTGAGAATGGGACATGTTCTCATGTATACCCATGTATCCCTCATCCTTTAATATCCATGTATGGGACATGATCTTACGTATGACACTCCAACCCAATTAAAATGTTAGAGAAGGCATTGACTTCATATAATAATAAATAAAATTTTGAACAAGGCGTTCAGGTGACTACTACCACTATTTTTTGAGTGGGAGGCTAGAGTACCAAGGTCCAAGACATTGGTGTTGCCCAGCGAAGGCGGTTTTTTCTAGTAAAAGAAATACTATGATCGTACCTAATTATTGGTTAATGTCCTATGATGAGTGTAGTGTATTAGGTCCGATCAGCTAATGTCCAATGATCAGGCCTGATGTATTATGCTTAAAAAAGTTATTTAGCATGTATCATAAGCATTTACATGCATTTCTTGACCATTTCCATCTATATCTTGTAGTGTATCTTGCGTCTCTTCAATATGATATGATATGTTTCTTAAAATCACCCTCCTAATATGATACCTGATACTGATACTTCAATCTTTGCCTAGAACCACTATGACTCAAATTTAGAAACTACATGACTCTACTTGGGTAAAGACTCAGATTCACACCCCCCACCCCCCCCAAAAAAAAAAAAAAAAAAAAAGAAGGGGGGTGGGGGGGAAAGGGCACATCACATATGAACCTGAGCCAAGCTGCTTGAATGCTGCACTCAACAAGGGGATTATTACCCCAGGTAGGTAATCCGTATTTACAAATCTCTATTTGTATATGTTATGCACTGCATGCCAAATGTTTGTTGAAATGCCTAAACCAACACTTGAGTTGTTTTTTGGAGGGATTTGTATGGTGATTGCACATGTGCATGTAATTTGGGCATTATATAAGCCGATTTCATTACTGTAATTGGGGGTGCCCAGTGGAGAACTGAATAGGGGTTTTGTGAACATCCCCACAACTATGACTGTGAAAATATGGGTTGTTGCCCTTGCCTTTGCATTACATTGGTTGAAGGAGGGGAGGGTGCCCCTGGGTCATTGTAGTGGCTAGAGCACAACATTCGGGTTTTAACCCTTGCCCTTGTGTTACAAGGGTTGAAGCAGGAGTTGCATCTCCTAGACCATTGCAATGGTCAAACAATGTTGAGTATTGGGTGTAAGAAATAATCCTGCTTAGGTTATTACCCTGTGGAGTAGGCCCACTGCCGAATCACATATATTATGTGTTGTGGATGCTTGTAATTTTAGGGGTATCAATCGGTTGGGCCGGGCCGGTCTTGGCTGGGCCTATACCCTTGCATCGTGATCTACCTATTTATGGAATGAGTCGGTCTCAGTCGGGTTCCGGGCTTTAACCGGGCTTATCCTAATCGGGCCTTAAAGGGGGGTAATGTACCAATAAAGCTTTAAACGGCTCTTAAACGGTCTTTAATTGTCTTAGATCTAAGAAAATTTAATATATTTATTAAATCATCAACAGTTTAGAAAAAATATTACACTTAATTACATTCAATAATTGATAAAAATATCAATATGTACCCTATTCTATCCAAAAAAATAAAAAAATATATATAAACGATTGGGGTAAACATGTCGGGCAGAGTCGCGATTGTAAACGGGCCAGGCCTGAGCCCAACATGTTTATAATCAGTGCAGGCCAGGCTGGTCTGTAGATAGGGCCTGATCGGTCGAATCAGTACAGGTTTGGGATTGACACCCCTGCTTGTATGTATTGTGGACATACAAGTGCTGTGGATGTTTGCATTGTGGTTGTGCTCCATTTGGTAGACCTGACCACTTGGTGGTTGCAAAGTGGAGGTGCATACAACTGTGTATCTGTGTATGTGTCTGCTGTATTTGAGATAGTGGCAGGAGTGCCATAGTTAACATGAGTTAGGTTATGCCAGTGCCAATAGTGTTGTGATCATCAGTGCAGGAGTGCCAACGCCAGAACTGAGTGAGTGCCATCGTTGGGAGTGAGTGCCATTTATATTGGGGATAACTAGGTGAGTGCTGGGAACTGTGTTAAGAGAATTTTTAGAGAAATTTTGAAGGCCCTAATTCACCCCCTTCTCAGTGTCAGTGAGAAAGCATTTTGTATTTGAGTTTTCCCCCATAGTTGAACTGATATAAACAAATGATGTAGACCTTCTGTTTTTGTTTTTGTTTTTTTTTTTTTTTTTTGTTTTCCCCTGACAATAACAAAATGATTATCAATAATCAATATATTACTGGGAATTATTTGTTTCTTGTGGTAATCTTGCAGCTGGAGAACTATGCAAAAACAGAGGAAGCAAAAATTGAGGAGCTTATAAAAACAATTGCAGATGCAGGTGCTAAAGTTATTGTCAGTGGGGGAGCTGTTGGAGATATGGCATTACATTTCTGTGAGCGCTACAAGTAAGCAAGTTTTTTCCTTTTGCAATTCCTTTATGGATCCTTGTCTATGATTTGCATTGGGATTAGGTATTGAATCATTGCTAGGGAATCCATGTATCAACACTTAATTGTACTTTTGCTTATTTTTATACTTAAATTAATATATGCCATTTAGTTGGGAGTCATTTGCATGTAGCATGCTGATTAAAATTTCAAAAGTATCTCTGCTGCAAATATTAATTGGTTCTTGGATGCGATTACTTTTTCTATAATCACTTCAATTGTTCTTCATCAAGGGAGTTTTATAGGCCATTGACAAAGTCTTGGGCATTGGCTTTAACCTAGGAACAGTCAGGATGCTGTCCAGCTCATTGGATTTGTCCATCCAACATGACCATATGGTTAACATTAGTTGCTTTTACAAACTGACCCTCAGTTGTGTTTTTGATATCTGCCAAGCTGAGGAATTAGATAACCATATAATAAGAATGGAAGGCGTAGTTTTGTTTGGTTGAGTGTTTGATTGAACCTTGGCCATTGAGTAACTGCTTTGGAGAGAAAAATAAACTAACTCTAGATGCCAGTTTCTTTGACCTGTTTTGGAAATATAACCCTGTGGAGAAGTTGCTGTCTTCATTCTTGGAAATTGTCGTAATTAGAGGACTCAAAGTGGAATATGTATTTTGGAGTTACTTTCTCACTGGATATGTAATTATGTGATATCCGAAACAGGTAAAAAATGACCATAGGCGATGTTGTAAGGAATGAGATGCATAGTCTCAGTCTTGTCCCAAGTATGACCTTGGATAGAGCCTATTGGAGGGAAAGGATCCATGTAACTGACCCCATTTAGCTGATACTCCTAACTTGTTTGGACTGTGCCTCTTTCCTCTTATTCTCATCTTCCTACTCTCATATTTCTCTCTCTTCTTTCCCCCTTTTCTGTTTGAACTAGTTTCTATTTTGTTTTGTATGGATCCATGTAGCTGACCCCATTAAATTGGGACAACGCTGAGGTTGTTGTATCCAAGTTGATGTGGCCCTTTGGAATCAATTTCTTTGTTGTGCAAGTACAAATGTGCTGAGTTGTTATTATTTGTAGGACATGGCTATTTGACAATGGCGTGTTGATGTGGACATGGACTTGTGCATTGACATCGATGGAACTGACAGGTTGGGATCAAAGATACTAATTAGAGCCTGCTTAATGTGGCCAGTCAACAAAACAAGGCTTAGGAATTGGAAATTACGGAGAATGGGTTTCTATTCTAACTCCAATTCGTTAGATTTAATTAAAAGCTTAGGAAAATAATTTGAGAATATATTCCTGCTACTGTGGAAATCCTTATTATGATAGGGAACTAAGAGTAATAGATCTGCAGAAGTAGGTTGAGTGATATTAAAATGGTCTGTTTTCAAGTTGTAATGGTCCTTTTGGTTGTGGGGGTTGATTGGACTGGATTGATTCCAATAATGGTTATGGTGGTTTTTGGTTTTGTGTCTTTTAATAATGTAGAAAGTGATGGAATGTATTTTTGGTTGAGGGTCTTCTGGTGGACTGATGTCAAATAGAGCATCCTATGCATACAGGTTGCCTTTTTTAGGAGATCATCAATACAATTTTTGCTTACATTTGCTCCCAGGAAAAAAAAAGAAGAGGGGGGGGGGTTTGAACTGGGTTAATGGAAACAACAGAACTGAAACAGAGAACGGATAACAGAACCCAAGGATGGAGATCTTGGTTTTGGAACTGGTTCTGGTCAGGCCCAAAACTGAGACATACTGGATCTTGTTTTGATGTTTCGACCCTGGGCCTCCCTGGCTTGAAACCCATGTCGAAACTTGAGTTTCAACCTTTGGTTTCGATTCGGCCAGTCCCGTAACAGTGACAACTCAGAGATTTTGGTCAGTTTCATCCAAGATTTAGTTCCATGACAGAACCAAATGTATGATTTAAAACAGGGTGTAAGCGAAGTAGCAGACCTGCTGTAAGCTTCAACGTGGATCGAATCGATTGATACCTGCAAAGCAGATGCAATCACATGATAGTGTCAGAAGAAAGAGGATGGAATTAGGAAAGGGAGGACTGGCCACAGTGAGCACTACAAAAAAATTTACATTTATTTGCTTTGCCTTGTTTTCATTCAGTTTAAAAAGATGAAAAGGTAATAAATTCCCTTTCACACTATGGAACCCTACTAAATTAAAGACTTGAAGAAAGTCTAATTTGTAACACCCTTTAGAAATCATATTTGATGCCTAAAAAAATTTAAACCCATTAATGCCAAAACTAAGGAAATTATGTCTATAGTCAATTAATGACTGAAGACTGAGAGCATCATGATACCTTGTTGGCCATGGCTGTGGTTTCTGGTCATAGTGAGAGAAGATGACAAAGGAAACAAAGAGAAGAAGAAAGGTAATGCAAGAGTAGATTACAAGAAACTAACCCCCACAATTTATAAACCCCAAACAAGACAAATAGGACTAGGAAACAAGGGAATAAGACCATCAAATAAACCCCCAAGGGTACAATACCAATACAGGAACAAAACCAGTCCAAAACCTAACCCAATAGGAGTGAGAAAGACCTGCAATATGGCTGAACAGGGAGAGGTGCTGCCAGGTCCGTAGGGCTCCAATTGAGCTGCACTCTTGGGCGTAGGTAGTCCCTAGGAAGGGTACAAAAACCTAAAAATTTGAAGGACTTCCGACGGTCAGTTGTTGAGATATTCACTTTCTTGAAAATCAGACCTAGGAGAGAGAATTTGTCAGAATTCTGCAGGGACAGCAGCTGGTAGCCTTGAATGGTTCCATCCAAGATGGATCGATTGATCCACTAAAGATGTGGAACAGCCCCAAGCAAGACCAGGCAGATCAGACTTCAGATGCAGGAGATATTGGAGATCGATTGGACTTCAAAATTGGAATTCCTTTGCTGGTCGATTCTGATTTAATAGGGCTTGACAGATCTGAAAATCCTCTTGGAAATCTCACAGCAACAATAATTAAGAACAAAAAATAGTAATGGAAACTAAGAAAAACAAGATGGAGGGTTGAGAAGGATGAAAGATAATAAAGGAATGGGTACCTCACCCCTCAGGTTTTGGGTATCACACCCCTCAAAGGTTTAGGCATCTCACCTCTCAATAACAACTTTTAACTAAAGAGTACTCACTCAATATTTCATTATTCAAATTTGAGAATTGATTACATAAATTCCTCTATTTAAAGAGGGCAGAATAGAAATCCTAACATAACTAGGAGCGAGTTTCCAAATAGGACTAGACACTCTTAGTGGGACTTGGACTGATAATAGGACTAGATTAGAACTGTAACATGGAGTAGGACTAGAACTCCAACATGGAATAGATAACTAACTAGTCATTCACTAATAGGGAGACCCAAACTGACTCAAACTGAAATAACGAAGGAAATAGAATCAAAATAGGATTCTAACTAAACTAATGAATTAAATCCCGTTTTCCTACTTTCTACTCATATTTTAGGCTCATTAAAGTGGCCAATTACAACGAAAATTCATGGGATCAAAGGCCCAACACGTACATAACCTAACCCAAGGCTTATTTGCAATAAAATAATCCCATCAAGTGACTTATCTACATCAAAAGGTAGAAGTACAAGAGAAGAGAGCAGGTGGAAGAAGTAAAAAAAAAAAAAAAAAAGAGGGTGGGGAAGAGAATGAATAGGAAGAGTGATTGTTATATATATCCTGAAGGTTCTGAACCATGTCCGTTTTCCAGATATTGTGAATGCCCTTGTTGTCATCCCATTTAATAGCACCAAAGTCAACTGGGTCCCACTAAAAAGTCTTGTTGATAGTTTAGATGATACATTACACTTGAGTTGCACATTCCATGAAAAGCGCATAAAACCAGGTGTTGAACAGACTAACTACTCACATAGATCGCTGTGGTGCTGTAAAAGAACCTTGTTAATGAAGTAGATGCATTCTGATCTGTAAGGATAAAAAGGCTGTCGGCTTCTTTATTATCTTCCCATTTATAATACATGTGAATTGGGGGGAGGGGGAGGGGGGGGGGGCATTGCTTTCTGCAGTAATATGATTTCAAACATACCTACAAAAATGCACACACGTGCTTACACAAAAACATGTTTGACTTTAAATTTCAGTGCATGATCTATGATGTTTCCTAGAGCATCAAGTTTCAGTGCATTGAGAGAGAGACCTGTTTTCTCTTTTTGTCTTGTAGTGCTTGAGTTTGTGGGCACATTTTTTGTTAGTTTTGTTTCAATGGGCAGTTATCTTGGGAGCAGTTTGAGTTTGAGCTGTTGACTTTGTTATTTTCTTGTTATTTTAAGTGGGACTCACCATTTGTTTTCTTCATTTATTTTTTCTTAATTGGTTCTTTTTCTTCTATTAAACAAGATGGTTAGCACTTAGCAGAAAGAAAAGGTACTGAATCTGACATTGTTTGCTTACAGACTCATGGTCTTAAAGATCAGCTCAAAGTTTGAACTAAGACGTTTTTGCCGTACAACCGGCTCTGTTGCACTTGTAAGCATTTCACCAGTTGGTTTTATACAAATTCCTACTGATGCTCCCCTAATGCACTTTTATTATCTTGTCCACAGCTCAAGCTTAGCCAACCCAACCCTGATGAGTTAGGATTTGCCGATTCTGTTTCAGTGGAGGAAGTTGGTGGTGTTCGGGTATGCTGCTTAGACCTTCCATCGTTGCAGCATCTTGATTGTATTTGTTTTTTCCCTTTTGCATTGTTGCTAAATGTACACATCCCTTTAACTGCTAACGAGCATGATTTTATTCGAACTCAGGTCACCATTGTGAAAAATGAAGAAGGTGGGAACTCTGTAGCAACTGTAGTATTACGAGGAAGCACTGAGAGTATATTAGACGATCTTGAGAGGGCAGTTGATGATGGTGTTAATACTTACAAGGTATTCTTTGGAGAACATAACTGTAAATCAGATTCTTTGCATAGGTTAATCTTGAATACATTTTAATATTTTAGTTCAGAAATGTTTCTTTGGGTGCCTTAAAATGTTATTGCATAGTGTCTATCATATAAGATCACCGAGGCCAAAGCAATTATTTGATAATACATCTCTCTACCTCAGTCAATGTGCAGGGACAGCCGGGTTGTTCCTGGGGCTGCGGCAACTGAAATAGAGCTGGCAAGGAAACTTAAAGAGTTTTCTTTTAAAGAAACAGGGTAAGTCTCTCTCTGTCTCTCTCATTTATTTTTCTTCATTTTTGTATCCTTTGGGTACATTTGCGGTTTTCTTCCATGGGCTGCAGAAGCATAAAATGACCTTAATGGTCTCCTGCGGTAATCCCTGAGCGTATAGAGCTATGTGGTGATGCACAAGAGTCTAATGTTTCAACCGCCAGGGAATCAGGGTTGGAATATGGTGGGTTTAAGGATAAATTATAAAAAATCAAAACAGGATACTATAATAGGTCTGTGAACAGTAACTTTTGAGGAAGGTAGAAGAAGAAATAGAAGAAAATAGTACTTGAGAGTAGCAACAAATAGGTAGCAGCAGCAAACTAACTGCAAATTAGAAGGAAAAAAATTTGATAGTGGCCAAGAGGAAGACAACCCACGGATTTCTTTCATTTCTCCATATCCAACTCTATTTTGTCCAGTATGTGAAGTTGTATTGGAAGAGTAACGACAATTTCAAAAGGAAAGAAATAACATAAAGACAAACTCTCTAATCTAGGACTTTCCATATTTACCTTAATCTTTTTCTGCATAGCTATGATGACCCTTCTAGAAAAAAGATATATTAAGCCAAAAATTCATATAGATCATAAACTTTGTTGGACCTTATAAATAGACCTATTACATCATTAAACCCAAAACTAAAATTCAACTGATACTCAAAATTCAATACACTTAAAAAAAGAAACTAAAAATATATAGGAATAAAATGACTGTAGAACTTGGGACTGCTTTATTACAATGCTCTTGATGGCTTAAAGAAAATCCGGAGTACTCTGTTGGGAGGGATTTTAGCACCCTCAAGGTGATGCTCCCACATCATGTAGTCTAACAAGACATCAATCTGGGGAAACCTTAATCTTCAGCAGAAACGAAAAACCAAATAAAGAGGCAACTGCTGGTGCAAATCTGTAACTGCATAATATTCTTGCAATAATACAAAAATGAATCATTAAATAACCTTAGAATTATAAGTTGATCAATTTGACGGCCTTTTCATCTTGCCTCCCTTTCAAATCCTCTTAAAGATCACGACTCTGGAGGGAGAGAGGAGGTTTTCTCCTCTTCTTTACTAGGAAAAGAAGAAAACATAGTCTTACTGAGAACATTACAAAAATGGCTAAGATTCTGCTATCCATTTATTTTCATTGATTTATTCTAGCATGGCTAGCAGGGTCTGATTAGAAGAATATCGATTTCTTCAATTGCAGATTGGATCAGTATGCTATAGCCAAATTTGCAGAAAGTTTCGAAATGGTACCTAAAACTCTGGCTGAGAATGCTGGGCTCAACGCGATGGAGATCATATCTACACTTTATGCTGAGCATGCAGCTGGAAACACCAAAGTTGGAATTGACTTGGAGGAAGGTGTCTGCAAAGATGTGACAGCTAAGAATATTTGGGACCTCTATGTCACCAAGTGAGCTGTTTTCTGACATTTTATATCCATATGTAGCTATGAAACCATCTGATGTTGTTCTTTCCTGTGCTTTTTGACTCTATGGAGTTGGTTTTATTTCATATGCTTATATGATAATGCCTTTTGGGAGTCATTTTCTGAAATGACTATCTCAACTATATGAGTTTCAATAATGATGTGCGATGGGAATAAAATCCTAATAGAGGCACTGGGATCAATAACACGAATACATTTTCTTTTGTGCCTGGATCTTGGTCTCTCCCATAGGTAGCTAGAAGTTTACTTCCCTCCCCCCACCTTTTTTTTTTAAATCTACATTCTAATCTATTTTTCTGATAGTCTTTATCTTTGTAGCCACTAGCCGTTGCCTCATATTAACCACTGTCAGATTTGGATGCATTAGAGATGATTTATGTAGCTGAGATTTGAAATTGCGATCTTAGATGTTGAAGGATGTAAATCGGGATTGGAGGCTCAGTTGCTCTCTAATTTTTGGTTGAACCCCTTAATTTATGACTCATGATTTCTTTTTTTTTGCCATTAGAGCAGTGTGATTCCTCTTTGTGGATTAGTTTTAAGATGAATGAGCATGTTGTATTTAAGATTTGCCATATTCGAAGACTTTCTGCTTTTTGTGTACGAGTATGTAGTTCCTGAAATATTTTGTTCTAGGAAATATATTTGAATTATATTGTTGGGCTTCGTTTCAGGTTCTTTGCTCTTAAATATGCTGCAGATGCAACCTGCACTGTTCTTCGGGTAGACCAGGTAATTGTCTGTTACTTTTGAGTTTAATGGCTTTCCTTGTGCTGCAGACCACATAATGCAGCAATTGGTAGTTTCCTCCTAATAACCATGCCTGCCTGCTATGTTTGTAGATTATAATGTCGAAACCAGCAGGTGGCCCAAAGAGAGATCCATCTGCAGGAATGGATGAGGATTAGTGGTTTAGTTCAACGGTCTCGACAGTAATTTTACAGGCACGTTCTTTGCCCTAGGTGAGGGATCCTCTAGTTTCCTTATTTTTTTCGAGCCCTAACATGTGGCGAAAAGTTTTGATTGCATGACAGAAAAAGATGAACTTCCCTGCAAACACCACTTTGTGAATTGTTATGATAATTGGTGTTCTGCATCTCTATGTATGCCTCTTCATTCTTGTAACTTACAATCACAACTTAAGCTGTGGTGATATTTATGTTTAGTTGTGTTTCTTTGCAACTTAAGTGTTGTTGTGGTTGCTGATTTGCAAGGCCTTGGCCTGTGCATATATCTGTGGTCTTCAATCAATTAGTTTGTAGTATTGTGGAGTTCGTGATTTTGAAGGAGGAGAACAATGTGCCGTGCAAGCTAATGAGCATCCAGGTTGCTTAGGAGATTGCAGAGACCCATAATGATCCTGCCCCGTTGTCATCCCTAGACCCCATTGACTTCTTATCCTAAATTACAGTTGGGTTGGCAATGAGGTGGATTTTAAGTTTTTTTTGCCAATTGCGACCACCTCTGACAAGACTATATTAAAGAGCGTATCCAGTGCATGAGGCCCTCACATGTGCGCAGAATTACACAGTTTTACCCTGAGAATGTAGGCGTAGAAGAATCAAATTATGTCAAGAAAATACTATTTGTTGATTGATTGTACAAAGGTTTGCAAAGTCGGAACGTGAAGAGAGGAGAGAACATGGAGGAGGTCTGTGATCTTGTGAAGGAATGAAACCCTAAATTCATAGGTGGGAAAAGTGGGAGATAGCACAAGCATGTGTTCCTCTCTCCTCCTCTATCGCTTTTAAATTTCCTTGCTGTCCAAAAAACCTAAAGTGACTGATTGGTTGGTGGGAGACAGAGATTCGTTAAATTATAACACCTCTAATTCTCAATTAGTAATTTTCCAATCAAGGACACCAATAACAGATAAAAGTACAAAACATGTATGTTTAAACAAGTTTATTACAATTTTGTTGTTGGTAAGTTTATTACAATTAAACTATCAACTTTGTAATATTGCACGACAGATCTACATGAATGGAAGTATTTACAGTCACCAAGCTTATCCGTCAGAAAGCCTTACTCAAATAATCATGCCTGTTGATTGGACACAAAACAATATTTGAAACCATTAGAAAAATATTATTAATACTTTATGTAGACATTTTGTTTTGTGTCTCCTATGACTATAAGTAACTGCAAAAAGTCCAATCGGGGTATACCTATTGGCACTGTACTAGGTACACAATTACATGATGATTCAATGCCGAGAGAGGCCAAGAAGAAAGATAGCCAAAAGGTTGCCTAGCATTGAAATACACAAACTTTGGACCAACACGACGATCTTTACTCCCAGAGACCAAAAAGACATTCGTGAAATTTCTAGATAGTGATGAAAGGAATTTTGTGGAACTTCCTGTATCTTGCATTTCCAAATTATAACACTTTATAAAATTACCGAAGTAACCCCTTAGCGGGGGAGGGAGGTTTGACCTCTCAAAATGATTTTAGAAGTGGTTCTGTATTTGCGATTAGGTGTATTTATCATTAAATCCCCACTACTAAAAGATGGTACAAAAATGTCATGATTTTATCAAAAGCTGTCGAGTAAAGCCCACATTTGGAAAAAATTTTCATACATACTCTATAGCAAAATCAATGTCTAATTTTTATACCATTGGATAGTATGCGTTACAAGTTTTCCAATGGCACTTAGCTCGCAAAAGCGGACTTAAGGAAAGAGATATGAATTTTCAAAGATTTAAGGGGAAAATATGTAAAAAAAGTGTCAAGTGGCATATGACCATGTGGCCCGGGGATAGCCAATTGTAGTGTCATAGTGACTATCTACGATGCCGCAATGGCCAATTTGTGGCACCACATTTTGCAACTTTTCCTGAATCCCATAATGGAGACTAATAAACAAATAAATAAAATTATGATTTAATTTTTATATATATAGAAGGTGTCCTTTAAGGATTTTTACTTCTTGAAAATAAATAATTTTCCTTTGAATTTTTTAAGTTCATTCAAGATTCCAAAAGAAAGTCTTTCTAAAAAGTGAGCTATGAAAGTTCTGGAGGATTAGGGACTTGAGTAGAAAGTTTCGGATTATAGGAAAATCTATAAGGTTAAGGGCTGCCCTATTCAAGTTAAGAAAATCCACCTTGACACAGGGTTTTATTTTTTAAATTATTTTATTTTATTGGTAAAGTTTTATTTTTTAAGTTAAGCTTCTTGGTTTAAATTTATTATTTTAAACCAGTTAATTTTTTATCAACTAAAAAAAACTATGTCTAGGTGCAAGGGCCAATGGAATTGTATACAAAAGCATCAATATCAACGGGATTTTTGAAGCACCGGTCAATGCCTCATATGTGTCCATGCATTAAAACCACCCAAAGGTTTTATCAATATAAACTGATACCTAACACACACACACACACACACACACACACACACATATATATATATATATATGTATATTTGATAAATCTGTTATTTTTGTTAATGGATCCATTGAATGTAGAATGCATTTTCATATGGTTTATAATGCATGATCTTCGAAAACAATATCAATATACATTCACTAGTAGTTGGTAGTTTGTCATGACTTGGGCATGCATGAATTCTTAAGATATTATTTCCAAGGTTGTTTTCTGATTTTTATTAATTTTCAGCTTGTGTTGAGCCAAGAATTATAAATACTGTGAAGAAGATATATAACCATAGGATATGGAGCTATTAGAGGATAAGGAATTCAACGAGGTAGGAGCTTTATGAGATGGGTGGGATTGGAAAGACAATTATGTTAGAAATATTTATACTTATTGAAGTATTGAGAGATATGTGCTCGGAGCAATGTCTTTTCACACGTGGTTAGAAACCTCCTCTACAAGTAACGATCTGTGTGCCGTGCGCCATGTGCCATCATCACTCAAAGAGAGAATGACAACGTACCTATGAGACGGTTTTTTGATGAAGAATTATCCCTTATTTTTTTTTGACGTAATTTGTTTTAGCCTCAAATAGATAGAAATCTACTACCTCTAATGAATCACAACACATCAAGCTAAATTTTTGTGAATCTACTAGAAAAATTGAGTTTTTGGCTCAAAAGAATAAAAAATAAAATGGTTTAGTTTAATTTTTTGATAAAATTTAGGTGTCTATAATACACATGGAGGACAATATTTCTGGGTTCATATTGTCATTTTCTTGTGTATTTCTATTTTTTTTAAAATATTATATATATATATATATATATATTTGTTTTTTATGTTAACCAAAAGAAAGATTTATGTTTCTTTGTGTCTTCATTTTAACTTTTGATTGCTGATTTGCAAGACCTTGGCCTTGGCCGAAATCAATTTTGCCTCTCTAGTCATTGCTAGACACATTAACTTCTTGTCCTAAATTACCATTGTGTTGACAACTAGGTACAATATTGCTTAACCCTAATATGACTTGAATTGTAAAACATGCAAGGGGCATTTGGATTCAGAATCATTTGCTATTCCAAAATTTCCCAGCAGGTGGTAAGCCGAATCAGGTGTCATTGAAAGGTATCTAGAGGTATTTAATTATGGCAAAATGGTCGCGGTACGTGCAGAAAAATAGGAATACAGAACGTTCGGAGCTCGGTGAATGTTCACGTAAGTGATATGATTGACACGTGTTAAATATGTTAATCCTGCTAACAGAGTTGTAAACAGTTACAACTCTGTTTAATATTATTAATATTTAAATAAATAAATAATAATAATCCAATATAAGCGGACTCCTCCGTTCATTCCGCTTAGAAATCTCGATCCTCTCTTTCTCTCTCTCCTTGCTTCTTCTTCAAGGTTGTTCCTTTTTTCTTCTTCCTTTTCACCGCTCTCCAGTCTAGTTGAAGTTTTGTTTACCAATTTCAGTGAAGATTTGCATTCCATGGTAAATTCTCATAGGTTAATAATATCTACCCAATAAGTAATAATAAAATCCTAGATATTCAACAGCTTTGTTCACTTTATAAATTCAAATTTGTCTTTTGTCATACATGCAAACTTTACTGTCCAAATCCCTTCCATGATAATTAATATGTAAACATGGTATTTGGATATGTGTGACCAAGTCTCTCATATGCTCAGTGCCTGAAAATAGTTATGTTTATTTTTTTCTTATCTCATCCTATTTTGAGAGAGAGAGAGAGAGAGAGAGAGAGAGAGAGAGAGAGAGAGAGAGAGAGAGAGAGAGAGAGAGAGAATTGAGATTTCCCAACAAAATCGAAGGAGGAGTCCGTTTATATTGGATTTTTTTTTTTATTTATATAAAAAAATATTAGACAAGTTAAGTAACCACATCCGTCATCTCTCCACCCTAAAAACTAGGAATCAGTTACAATATAAAAAACTAATAGATGGTTTAGATTAATCTAAACTTAAAAAGATGGTTAATATTAAAAGAAAGTGAAAATAAGATTGTAATACGTACGTCCTGCTACCACTCGCCCTTTAATTATTTAAGTGAATTATAGTTTGAAAATCAGGTTTTCTTGGGTTGATTCGTTCTATTCAAAATTTGATGATTTGGGCAAGTCAAACTTGGTCAAGTTGGGTCCTTTTTTTATTATTATAATTATCCTCGTTCTTTCTTTTCCTTTTCCGAGCGAGGAGGGATTGAGGATACCATTGCTTCACAAATGGGAAAAAGGAAAAAAAGGGCTATCATTGAAAATAATGAACAAAAATTCTAATGTTTTGTTTTGTTTATTTTCTCTTTTTCTACTGTCAGACTCGGTTGGTTACACTTGACTAAGGATGTGAATTTGAAACTGAACTGAACCATTTATATTGAAATCATAAAACCGTTTAGTAAATGGTTCGGTTTTGATTTCAAGTTTAAGACCAACTACTTAAATGGGTTGGGTTGGTTTTAACCATTTAATCTATTGGTTTCAAATCGAATTGACACCGTGAAAATCAAATCGTTTAAATAGTCAAAACCGATCCGATTAAACCATATAACGATTAAATATTTAGGTGTTTTAACAAAACATAATGGTTTAATTTAGGAAAGAATTAAGGACCATAAAGGTTGTCCAAGAGTCTGTTCAATAATTTACTTATATTATGTAGTAATGTGGTTAAATCCTTACTTGTACAATTCCTCATTTAATTTAATACAAGGTTGAAACTAATACTAATTTCTAACTTCTAAGTTCTAACTGTATTTTGTTCTAATAGGAATAAGACTAGGAAATCTAAGGGAGGAATCTGCAACTTGCACTCCTTCTTTCTTTTGATAGATTTCTAGGATTCCCCTTCATGGTGGAGTATACATATAGCAAAAGAAAACTCCAGCTTGAAGTAACAAAAATTCCAATCAATCATTATAAAGCCATCAACAACTCCAAAAAGTGACAAAAATTCTTCTAAAGAAGACACTTCAATACTAATGAAAGCCTTTTCCAAATAAAGCAATACAATAGCAATACAATAACAGTTCTAAACACAAATATAGAGATGGCGAAAAGATCATCCTAACCCCTGATTGGAAGCCTATGCACCTCCTCCGGTTGGTCCCCGCATCAGTGCATTGTGTCAGTGATGACGCTGAAAGATTATGCCCATAAAAAATAAATAATAATAATAAGGATAATAATAAAATAAATAAAAATGTTCAGCATGTCACGTCCATCATCTTCCTCTGTTTTGGTGCAAGAAAATGGGTGTGGTTGGAATTTATCATAAAATTCAACAGATGAAATGAGAGGAATGGGAAGAATACTGCCACCATGTCCCATCCGTCCTCTTCCTTTATCCAGGTGCAAAAGAGTCGGTGGTCTTATCATAGAATTCTGTCTAAAGCTTATCCATAACCATGTAAGGGTGGCCCATTTCTTATCCTCTTCTAACAGCTTTCCCATGGCAAACTAATAATGCTTGCAGACATTCCAAAATGGCCATAGAACTTGATTGAATTATAGTATTTTAAGAATAAATGTTGTAGCTACTTTAAAAAAAGTTTTAAAATACATTTTTCCAAAGCTTTTGTATGTTTTGTCTTTGACAAGGGTTGAACTTATGATCTTTCAATAGTACTTTTAGTAAAGCAGAAGAGTGGGGAATTTTAATCCCACATAGTGGGGATTTTATTGCATAATGAGAATTACAAAACTAGGGTTCCATGAAATTAAATCTTACTATGCTCTCTTTTTAATGTGAGGCAGAGGGGCGTTTATTTTCCCACACTCATGACTTAGGTAGATTTACCAAAAAAAAAATAAAAAAACTAAGTAGTGATTGATTTCTTTTAGTTTTCTATCGCACATGTTTCTAAGAATTCCTTCATTGATGCCAGATCAATGTTAGATACTTTTTTGACATACATTACACTTTGTTTGACGTTGAATGAGGCTTTATTGACTTTGGATAAGTATCATCTGTTGTGTCGCCAACATTGGCGATCTTATATTGTACGCCATCTAGACCAAAATGCGTCTACACACTCTTTCTTACTCACATACTCTTTCAAATTCTTTTTCCAGTTTTTTTCTTCTAATTTTATTCTTTGAAAATAGTGTTCACCTAATGTTGTCCTTGATTATTGAGCACAATCTGAGTGTGTCTCAACGTGGTCCAATAAATGAACACAACAACTAATAGAAGAGCATAGCTTTCATCTTGGAGGATTCACATAACTCGAATTGCACTTTAGAGTTTGAAGTAGAGTGACGAGTGGCACTATTGTTTAGATTTTGAAAGAGAGTTACAAGTGGAACGATGCCAAAAACTTTTCTGACATGCATTACATTTTGTCTGGTGACTTTGGATGGGCATCATTTGAAGCGTCTCCGAAATTGATGATCTTGCATTGCACACCATCCAAAATACATTTGATGCCACTAATAGTGTTTTTTTTTATTTATTTAAATGTGGAGAATGGGCCACTATGGTGAAGATACTGTATTGAAAGTCAAGGTGAGTGGGATATATCTTGATACCTCATTTTCACCGTTGTTTCGGGTTAATATCAGGGTTAAATGAAAATCACTCAACTTTTACTAAAAGCGAAGAACACTAAACACCCCGTGTGAGTGGTCTCAAAAAGATAAAAAAGGAGTTTAACTCAGAACTGCACACTTCATGAGGTGAAGGTCTCTTGCTAACTCAGTTACCTCTTGGAGTTGGGGCATGCCTAATTGTTGCTTGATGTGTGTAATGAAATCTTTACTTTTTATTGGTTTGTTTCGAAAATGAGATATGAGGTGTTGCCTACAAAATCCATGACATATGTATGCAATGCATGAGTTGATTTGGAATTATAAGTTGAATCATGTCAGAAGATTGTTGGTTGCTACATATATATCTATTGAACCTATTTGGAACACCAACAATGGTAACAACAACAACAATAAAAGTCCTTTCCCAACTTAATGGGGTTGGCTAAAAAATAAAATAAAATGGATGTGATACACATTGGTATGAGAAATATGCGACATAATTTTTGAAGACCCCGTCATCGTGTGGTCTACGAGATGCCCCATCACTGTATGGTTTGTGTGATGCCTCACTGTTGTGTGGTTTGGTTTATGACATAATAATAATTAGGTCTTAAAACCATTTTATTGTATTGAGAATAATCTAGAACCCTTAACCACTGGAAGACCGATTTTCATTCATTCAAATGACACAACATTAATTAAAATCAGAGTTATAGAAGGCATAATTAAATCACCTATATAAACAACAGAAGCCAAACAAAAAAAGTTCCTTTCTATTTCTGAAAAATAGTTTCAAGAAATCAAAAACAGATATTTCAAAAAATGTTTCTCAAAACTATTTTTTTTATTAATTTACAATTGACTAGTCAATGGTCAATCTGTTGACCGGGTTTTGGTCTGGCAATCGGGTTAGTGTGTCCAACCTTGATCGATTCACTTTTGCCCAATTTGATTCGATCTGAACTTCCTTATATTGGTTCAACCCAAGTAATTTTGGTCTGCCTAGTTTCTCTAGCTCTAGCTCTATCTGTAGCTCACCTTTAAAAACTACCTTTTGTTGCCTTCTTTTGGCTCTTGTCTTTTATTGAGTGATAGTAATAGCACGTTAACAATGTCTTTTCAAGCATTT
>NC_056562.1:731097-784697 GCF_013358625.1 Macadamia integrifolia | reverse complement strand
AGACTTTTTGTATCAGTTATAATATAAAATCAGCTTTCCAACAAGTCTAAGATTACTTAAATCTAAGTTGTAATGACAAAGTTATGCTCCGGTCAAACTTATTTTTAAGTGCGCGAATGCTGTTAAAATCGCCTGAATGAAAATAATTTTATGGATATCAAAACAAAAAATTATTTTACCGGACTTTTGGTTTTTAGCAATATTTTAACATAATAGAATTTATAAAATTTTCATAATTGAGAAAAACTCCAGCATTTAAAAGTTGAAATTCGCCCCTATAACCAAAATCCAGTTTTTGTTCTTGGACTGGGGGGTTGATTTTTTATCCTTTTGGAATTTGATTTTTAAACTATTTTTATTGGATTCAAATAGGGGGTATTTGCTTATTTATGAATAATATCTTAAGTAAATGAATTTCATTTACTTAAATGATATTTGGCATAAATAAGTGCCAAAACACAAGGCGGTATGCAGTGCAATAAGGCGACTGTCGCCTAGGCCCCAGGCAAACCGCCTGGACGCCTAGGCGACGCCTTGACGACTATGGCGCTCACATCTAGATGTTGAACAAGTTTGGGAAAGCACCTAGATTGCTATCTTTCTCAAGTTAGGTACATCTTTTCCATAGAGGACCCACCATTCTTAGGGGTAGTATTTTGTCTTCCAGCCACTGTCGCGGACCTACCAAAACTCTCAGTAGCATCCCTGAATTCTTTTATCTATACATATTTCAAACATTGAATATAAGTGAGTACGCAATATGGAATTCATTAAGACTTAGGAAACTATACATATCTTAAACATTAACCCATAGTGTTGCATGCTGCCTATACATCAGGTTTAGGGACCAACTTTGCCACCACAAGTTCCACTGCTTCTAGCAATACATCATCCATTCCTAGATTGTACTTGTAGTGGAACTTAGGATTGATATAATACGCTGCAAATTCCATAAATAACTTGTCATTGATTGTAAACTGTAAAGTAACTTTAATTTGAACTATAGTTAAGTTTATAAACTCTCCAGCTTTATGCAGTGGATGCATCAAATGTTTCTCCCATTTCTCAATAATTTTGATGTAAGATTTTCCACCCCTAGGAATGGATGCTCTCACCTTCTCCTTCATCTTCTCCATTGCAGCATACACATATGGTAAGGTAGGCTGTCTCTTTGAGTTTACCAACCTTAAGACAATTACAACTGGGTCAAATATAAGAAAGACCTTCTTCCCATCCTATTATAATTGTTCACTAGAGATGGTGGCCTGTGCTGCCCTACCACCTGACGAACCCGATTCTCTCCATCCAAACCACTCCTCACTGGCAAACATGGATCTGAGACCAGCCATCTTATCCTGAAAGCTCTTCAATGCAATGTAGTTCGTTGCAAATCGGGTAATGCTTGGCTTACGAAATCTCCACCATATGTTCCCTCAACAAAGATTGAGAATATCCATGGTTGTAAACAAATGTGGTCACTTGTCTTGCCCGTTCAACCACACCTGATACCAAAGACTTCCTCCCTATGTCTTTAAGCATTAAGTAATGCAGTGGGCAGCACATGGTGTCTAAAAAAGGTGGATCCGTTTGCTCTTCCTATTCATTAGTCTCTCCCCCGCTTTCTTGAGGTTGCTCCCGTTGTCTATCACAATTTAAACAACATTCTCAGGCCCCACTTATGTAACATCCTTCATTAACTTGTATGAGTACATTGTATCCTTCTTCTTCTGATGCATCAACAGACTTTAAGAAGACAGTCTTCCCACCACAATACACCATGAAGTTAATGATGGATTGTCTAGTTGGTCCAGTCCAACCCTCACACATCACACATCACAGAAACTCCATATCGTTCCCATTATGTCTTCAAGCCATTAATATACTCATCCAACTCTTTTTGTTGAGACAAATAAACATTTATCATCTCATAAGGAGTGGACCCCTTTGTTCCTGGACCAGACCTTCCTGCAGTGTCTATCATGGACTGGTAATATGTCCCTTGTGCAGCATTAGTTGGGATGCTATTATAGAAAAACCATTTTGACATTGCATCCCCAAATTGTTGTTTTCATGTATCCCATACTTGCTTCATGGTTCTATCTCTTGTATCATGTTGTCTATATATCAAGGGATCTTGCCTCAGGACCTCATCAGGATCATCATGTCATCTTTGGGGGTGAGGAGGGTGTGGCACTCCTCACACTTTGAGTTCTCCTGAAAGGCACATTCACATTCCTCTGCTTGTTATTCCTTCTTTCCTCTATGGGAGGTACATTTAAGGTAGCTGCTCTAGAGCCAGAGCCACCTGCTCCTCTCGTCATCTCTACCTGCCTAACCTTTTCCATTTGATGAGAGATCCTGCTCGCTTCCTTACCTAATTGCAATTCTCTCCACTCTGCCTTTGTCATACGTCGGTCTGGCTTATATTCACTATCAGAATCAGAGTCAACATCCACTGATGTTAGGTGCCTCTCTAAGACTGCCTCATCGAATTCTTGATACAACATTTGTTTTTCTGCCTTCTTTAACCTTGCAGCTTCTAGGCTCCGCTACACTTGTTTTTGCACTTCATACGAAACTTGGGGGCATTTGGCAATATCCTTGTACTCCCATGCCAAATGTTGCTTCAACTTAGTGGCACCTCCAAAATTTATCATTTTTTTACAGTACCTACACCTTGATTTTTTTTTGTCATCTGACATTGGATCTCCATGTAACCATGCAATATCTCCACCTCCAGTACTAGACACTGTGCTCCAACTTCAACACTATTACATTAAAGTCTTTGTGCATAAATTAGTAACTATTCAACATCAACACTATATTAAAGAATGCATGCATTGACAACTATGCAATATCATATAGCTATTACATATTAATCTTCTACTTTTTATAATTTTTTCTTAATTTTAAATCATATTTTTTTATCAATAATAATATCATAGTTAATAATAAAGTATAGCAGAGTGCAACTAAGAACACCATTTTCATTTTAAAATGCATTAACAATATTTGCACTACATTAAAGTAATTTTCCATACAAAACAGAAATTTTTTCATATTTTTTTGATTTTTCTGTAATTATTTAATATATATTATATATTTCAGAAAATATAGTAATTAATTTATTGACTGAAAATACAATGGACACCATGAGGCTGTAGATCAGCCTTTGGTGAGCAACATATAAAAAATTGAGTACCAAACATGATATAGAAATCGTATTTTTTCAATTCTGTTTTTGCAAGAAAAGCATTTATTTAAACAGAAAAATAAAAAACTGAATTTAAAAACATAAAAATATTTTGTCTTCCATGAATCTATAGATCACCCTTAGTAGCATCACATATAAAAAAATCAATGGCTACAAACAAGATTTGATGATGTTTCTATGAAAAATATGGATTTGGGAAGAAATTTTTACCTTGGAAGGTTTTTGAGAAGAAAAGTGATGCAGATGCACGATGGATTTAGGGAAAAAAAAATCTTTTTTTGATATGATTTTCTTCTGTTTTAGAAACAATTTCTTTGAAATTAGTTAGTTTCTAATTTTAGATTAGTTTCCATTTTAAGTTAGTTGCCATTAATTTTTTTTGATTTTTTTCCTTTATATTGGACATGTAAACGATGGAGAAGTTCAGTTTTTTTAAACTTGAAGAATACAAATTTTGGTATGAAACCATGACTGCCGTGAGTTGTTCTCCCCTCCCTGACTCTTTCTGAAATTTTCTCTTTCCCCTTTTAATCTTCTTCTTCCTTCTTTATTTTCTGTTTAGTTTTTTAAAGAGAGTGAGTTAAGAGTAAGTAGGAGTGTGATTGACGATCCAAGACCAGCCACCCAGTTCAGGTTGAAATACAGGTACAGGCCCAAGATCAATCTCCATTATCAGGGTTTGAGCTACAGTCGACCTTGGCTGGAACTCTCCAACCGATCAGCCAAAACCCAAGCCCTTTGGAGGGTTTCTTAAGGACCACTAGGGGGCCCTTCGACCAGAATTGCAGAGCCATCCAAGGCCTGTTGAAGCAACGGTAGGAAATTTCCTTCTTGCCTATGAAACCCTTCTCTGCCCAGATCTGGTTCAGGTCTTCGATCTCTCTCACTATTAAATTGCTTGGACTAAAGCTTTAACCGAGGGATTTCCACCTATAGGCGACCCTCCTCTAGAAATTCCAGACCAAACCGAGAAGCATTCAAGGAGTTCTCTTCTCTTTTGTTTTCCCTGGTTCTTCCACCTTTGTTGGTTAGTATCGTGAGGAAGAAGACGACTTTGTTTATACACATTAATTCTGGTTATTACAAATAAGTCCCTCTAACTTCTGAATTCTTTATTAAAGACACCCCACTTTATTAGTTTGCAAAATAACCCCTCATTCTTGGGTTTTATTTCTGTTTAACCCCACTACTATTTTTATTTCCAGAATTGATCCTTCTCTTTGGGATTAATTCCTGATAAGTTCTTAGTCAATTATTTCACTTTATAAAGCTCCAAAATTGTACCAGAAATTACAATATTGCCCCTAGTTTGTCTAGAGTGAACTATTTGGTTATTTAGTGGGCCCTAAGCGATCCGATCCCTCGGATCCGCATCAAAAAGTCACCGCCAAGGTTGAATATCTCTGCTTCAATGACTGTAACAAGGAAGATCTCTAAGAAGAAATACCAAATCCACAGCTTTATGGTGTAATATAGCTCCAAGAGTTGAAACCAGCAAGATCCAGGCGAAACCAGCGAAATCTCTCTTCATTTGGGTTGAAACCTTGCTTTATATGCCTTGGTTGGACCTAGATTGAACCGAAACTGGACCGAAGCCGAGTTAACTGGTGAGATCTCGCCGAGATCTAACTGAGATCTTGCACATTTCTCAACTCGCCTATAGTATCGTCTCCTCTTTTTCAAAAAACAACCCGAGATCTTGAACCATGATTATGATCAATGAGCTTTAAATAGCCTTACAAAACTTGTACACAAAGTAATAACAAAATAGGAAACTAATGGATTGAAATGAGACTTTCTATTGTGTCTAACTTGCTAACCAAGCTTTAAAAAATTAGAAACTAACAACTAATTACAAAAAGGACACTAACCGAAGTTACACAATAGAAACTTCTTTGAATAACAAAATAGGAAACTAACTTGGCTAACTTGCTCACTAAGAAAATAGAAATTAACTAAAGTAAACTAAATAAGAAACTAAAATTGAAGATATTGACCCAAAACTACTGTTACTGTTCACATGAACAGTATTTTCTGACTCTTGTTTTTGTCGTCTTCTTCAAGCTTTGTTCTGCATCACCTTTCTATTGTAAGGGTGCTTTGACCAGTTTTGGTCTCTTGTCTAGATCTCTTTTTTAGGTGGCTAATGGCCTAGATCCCTAGAGGCTTGTAATCCTATAGTGCTACTACTTGTACTTTTTGTTGAGCAAGGTAATGTTATTGAGAGAGGTGGTGTTGTTGTTAACACCCTCAATTTGATGTATACACTCACTTGGTCTTGGTCGTTTATGAATACGATGCTTGAAGAAAGCTGAGTTGCAGATTGCAGGTTTCATGTCAGGGCAGTTACTTGTTTGCCTTATATTTTAACATCTAACGTTGGGTTCTAGAGTAGTGAACATGAGATTGTTGGAAATCAAATTATTTTTCATTTGGAATTTGAATCTGGTTGATCTGATCTGATATTTGAGTTGAAAGTTATGGCTCGGACAACAGGTATGGTGTGTGAGCTTCAGGGACTCTGCTCTTGCACATCCAGCAGCTTCAAGTCTAATTTCTGACCTCTTACATTTTTCATGGGTTGAAACTGGAAATATGAAGTTTGAAGCCCTCTAGTAAGCTTTCATTTGGCTCAATAATTAGGTCAATCCAACTTCGGGAGAGTAAGATATAGCTATTTTAGTTGGCATTGTTTGTTGGCAGACCAGGCGGTCAACCAAACCAGCCCAGACGACTGGATGAAGCCTGGAAGAAGCTTCCTGAATCCAAATAAATTGGTCTTTAAGCAAGTGGTTGACCAGATGTTGAGGGGGTTGAGCGCCGTGGTATGAAATATTCATATCTTTTAAGTGTGGGTCCCACTGTAGGTCCCACGTAAGGCAGTGCCTCACAAAATCTTTCTTCTTGAAGCACTTTGTGCTATATAAAGGTGATAGGACCATAGGCAATACAAGAGGGGGTGAATTGGGTTGGCACAATATGATGGCGAGTTAAAACTTTTGACTACCTAATAAAAGGATGAGTGCAAAGTTGTAAGGTACAACAAAAATAAAGGTGGAGACAGAAACAGACAATGCTGTAGACAATGCAATTTAGAGTGGTTTAACAACCTTGCCTACATCCACCCCTAAGTGACGACCCCACACTTACTTTTCCATTAAAATGATTACAAAATCACCCAATAGCTGTTTTATCAACAATAATATAAGTGTTTTGGCTCACTCTCAAATTTAATGGTTTTCCAAGGATCACTGCTAACAACTCTTACAGCAATGGGGTTTACAAATTACCCACTACACCACCTTTGAAAAGTGTGTTGAGTGTTAGCACTCAATTATAATGGCTCAAAAGCCGGGTTGCAAATGAAAAACAAAAAACCTCTAAAAAAAGGAGATGTGCAATTGAAAGCACTGTAGTGATTCTCAAACACTAGGACATTAAGACACACACTAGAGAGATATACCAATGAAGTGCAAGAGTGTTCTTAATCTCATAGGGAATGCAATTTTATAGTTCGAGAGTTAGTTGAAATAGCTCATAACTGGCGTATTTATAATGATCCAAAGTGGCCCACAAACCAGGTTGAATGCAAGCTCTTAACGGCCATATTTTTCACCAACTGGTGAGCCAGTCGGACCAACTGTTTGACCGGTTGCCAATGGCCGCTATTGTATATTGCTGTTGAATAGTAACTGGCCATTCACCAGTTGGCTGGTACATTGGCCAGTGAATGGCCGATTGTTGTCCAGCAGCCAATTGTATCAGTCAGTAGCTCATATGAGCTCTCGGGTCCTTATCAGTCGGTTAGTTCTGGTGATCCGGTTCCATCGGTAAGATGGACCTCAGAGCTCTCGGGAAGGGATGAATCAGTTACTAACCGACGAGCCAGTTGGATCAATCGGTTGTTGATTAGGCCCATAGTTGTCACAGGGTCAAATCGATCCAAGGCGGTGGAGGGGTGGCTAATCGATTTGGCGATGAATCGCATGTTATGGTGTTGCCATGACGGTCAAATCGCCCATGTGTTATTTTTTATTTTTTCTATTTTCTAAAGTTATTTAGTATGCTATTTTTTTATTTTCCCTATCTTTTAAAGTTATTTAGCATGCTACAAGCCTACAATATATACCCTATAACATATAAAACCAACATTAAGCAACATCAAATCATCAAAAATCAACATAGTCGTATCAAAATCACCCTGCATTTTACAAAAAATCGACCGCCTAGTGAATTTGGCGTGACCTGGCGTCCATGGCGGTGCCATGGCAATGCCTATGAGCCAATGGGGACTGCCATTTGTGAGTCACGTAAATCGTAGCACTGCCATGAACTTCTTTTTCCTCTAGGATGCCAAATCGCCGCCTTGGCGACGCCATGACAACTATAATTAAGCCATATTTAAGACTTGATTTTTGATAACATGTTTTCAGTGAAAAATACCCAAGTTTGGTTATTTTTCTTCCGGAGGCCGGTTTGCCAAAAAATATTAACCGTTGGTTTGATAATTTGGACTTTTTGGTTGTTGCCTAAAATGTCCTAATTGAGAATTAATCACCTTACATGTGTGCTAGGAATTACAAATATGCAAATTGCAATACAAATTCCTAAACATAAGAAATCATCTGCACTTGATAGAGTTCTCGAATATTGAATTCGTTGATTGCTCTTGACTCATTCTTTATCCAATGTTATGATTGGACTCGATCCAATTTGGTGTTGATGAAATCTTCAGATGACTTGAATGAGGTGCTCTTGATGTAGACCAATAGTAATGACATCACCAAGCCAAGATGGAATTATTGAAGTGCGTAACTTCAAGCCATAGAAGGAGTGGACTTTTACAAAGCGCATGATAATCCTTTGGCGACGTCTCTTGATGCCGAAGATGGTCTCACTGAAGTGTATGAACACTTAATGCCAAAGGGGTGGGATTACACAAGGGCTAATGGTAATCAATTTGATTGCCACTTATTGACACAAGTTGAAAGGCAAGCTCAACAAGAAATTTTTCCAGCCAAGGAACCAAAACACACAAACAATCCTTCACGCTATGAAACTAAAGAGAGGTTAGACATACCAATAAGAATAAAGCTTGATCACTATTTAACACAAGTGAGGAATCACCAAAAGCAATCATAGGTTTGCCATTATCTCAACAAAAGGGAGTGGAGTGTCTTGAAAAGATGCTTGAGAAGTCTTCGAGCCCAAGAAGCCTACAGTAAAAAAGAAGAGCAGAGGAAGAGGAGATAGTTGAGAAAAGAGAAGAGGAGAGGAATGAACGGTGTGCAAAGAGGAGAGGGCCGAGGAAAGTGTGGAAGCTGAGAAAGAGAAGATGTGATAAGGAAAGGGCCGAGAAGAGAAGTGTCGAAGCTGAGAAAGAGAAGATGTGATTGTCAAGCAAATTATTGAAGTGAATAGAGGTGTCAAACTCCTATGAAATCGGAGGGAGGAGAGTTTGTGATTGTAAAGTGCTTGACAAAGCTTCGCATTTGATTCAAGTGGCTGTAGGTTAGTTGTTAGATAAAATACCTCAGTCAATGCTATGTTATTCAAGTTATTTGTATGCCATTTTATTCTTAATCTTGTATAATTCAAGTGGGTGATTAAAGAGGGATTGGTGCTCTTTGTAGTGGGTGCTGCTAAATTAGGGGGTGGTGCCCCTTGTAGTGGTAACAGGGTGGTGTCTTTCCTTGGATCTGTTATTTGGCTGGGTGCTATGGGTTGGCCTTCCCTGAGTTGGTACCATTGTGTGTCTGAGAATAGCTTCACGTCGAGTCCCTCCTTAGAGATGAAATTCATCGGTTGAATGTCGAAGTGTTGACCAGTGAAGAGAAACCAGCCACCCATAAGGGACTGGTGAGTCAAGTAGAGAATGATTGGAGAGCCTGTATCTGAGAATCTGTCCTGCTATCTAAGATGGCGAAAGTCTTTTCAATTCAAGTGTGATTCCTAAAATGTCCCTTTGGAGGATTGGTAACATGGATGTTGGGGGGATTCTCAGTTCTCGAAGAGTTGTATGTGCAATTATTTTTGACTGGCTTTGGATCATAGTCCAATTAGTCCTTTGCACCGTGGACATGGCCGAACGGTGAACCACGTAATATGTTGTGTTTTTTGTTTGTGTGCTGTGCGCTTTGGGATTGGCTCAACTCCTTTCATTCCTTCCCAAGAGCAAATTAAATGACACTGATTCATTCCCCATCTTAGTGTCGCGGTGAGTTTAAAAATTGGTATCAGAACATAGGTACCTCAATTTTTCTTAATCAACTAAGTTAGGTCCTGTTATAACTAATAATGGCCTCAGGTGAAGGTTTCTCTTCAAGCAAGGCACTAGTATTCGATGGAATCAGCTATGCCTATTGGAAGATCATAATGCAAATATATCTCAATCCATTGGGCTATGACATTTGGGAATCAGTGATCAATGGATACACGACTCCCTCTACTCCTCTATTGATGCAATTGGAATGAAAAAAAATGAAATCGACTCAAAAGGTAAAGAATGCTATCATGTGTGATATGGTCGATAGTGAATTGGTCAAAGTGATGGCGTGCAACTCTTAAGGAAATATGGGACAAGCTGAAGAGCATGAATGAAGGAGATGGCAAGATCAAGGAACTAAGATTGCGAACACATCATGATCAGTTTGAAGCCTTGAGGATTAACCAGGATGAAAACCTTGAAGCATATATGCTGAGAGTCAATGAAGTTATAAATGCGATCAGGTTACCTGGTGAGGAGATCAGCGACCCGATCATTGTGAAAATGGTATTGAGATCTCTACCTTTCCTATTTGATTCCAAGGTTTCAGCCCTTGAAGAAGACAAGAATTTGAATATTTTTAGCATGTGTAGATGCATGATTCCTCGACTGCATATGAGGATTGGAAAATCTAGACTCAGAAAAGGTGGCTGCCTTCAAGGTTTGGGAAAATTCCAAGGCAAAACAAGAATCAGAGATAGAAGACATAGAAGATGAATTGGAAGCAAACTTTGTTCATAAAATGCAAAGAGGAAAAGGGAAAATACGAAGCTAATCTACCATTCTTCCCACTGTGGATGAGTTGGACACTTTGCTGCGAAATGTCATTTCCAAGGGAGGAATGACAATGAAGATGATTCTTGTGGAAAAAACAGTGACAAGAGGAGATTAAAGCAAAAAAGGGGAAAGCCAAGCAAGAGAAGCTTCATCTGAAAGGAATGTGCTCTCATTGGATTAGTGCTATGGTAACAACTCTAAAGAAAAAAAAAATGAGGCATTGTTCATGACCTTTAAGATGAAAATTTAAATATGGTTTTTGAAGACATTTGCATGTCATTTTATTCTTAATCTTGTAAACATCAAATGTATGCTTGAAGAGGGATTGGTGCTCTTTGCAGTGGTTCCTGTTAAATTATGGGTTGGTGCTTATTTTTAATGGGTGCTACTAAACTTGTATGTGCAATATATTTTTGACTTGCTTTGGATCATAGTCCAAGCAGTCCTTTGCATCAAGGACTTAGCTGAGAGGTGAACGACATTATATGTTGTGTTGTGAATTTTTTGTATGTGTACTTTGCGTTTGGCTCAACTCATTTGATTCTTTCCCAACATAAAAAAAGTTTTTAAAAATCATTGAATTCACCTCCTCTCAGTGTCACAGCCTCACAGGTCAGTTCAACACTTGTCTATCTGATGAAAGGTTATTTACCTAAGTAAACAACTCCAGATAATACACAAACTCCAAACTAAACACAGATTAAGGTTTCGGATTTGATCTCCAATGAAAATTGCTCAGATTTGACAAACAGGCTGAAATAGAGAAATTTGAGAACTCACAAACTGTAGCTCAGATATGCCTGAAAGTTTGGTTGAAGATGGCTAATGATATCCCCAGACTCTCCTCCAAGTTTGGTTGAATTCCTCCGAGTAGTTAAGAAACCATTCACTTTCCAGAGTAGAACACAGATTAGGGTTTTGCAGATTTGAAGAAGAAAACCTGCTGCTGCAATAGAAGTCCTCCAAAAGAGCTACTGTGCTGGTCGAGTGGCTCTCTTGGGGCTCGAACAAAACCCCAAAAGGGCCGGCTGAGATGGTTTCTGGTTTGGGAGATCAAGTGATTGACTCTTGCCCAAGAAAACCCTGATTTTCTGGTATCGATTTCCTCTTCTTGGCTGATCTTCAAGCTGATGTGTTAGATGAGTTGGAAGTTGAGAAGAATAAGAATAGAGACCAAGGAGAAAGAGAGAAGAGAGGTAGAGAGGAGAGGGAGAGAAGATGAGAGGAGAAAGAGAGAGATGAGGGCAAAACGTGAATGAGCACTTAACTCATTTCACCTATATTAGATTCAAACAATATTTAGGGAATTACATATTCCTCCCTAAGGGAGGTGAAAGAGAAATACGAGAAATGTCAGAAATTACATATAAGGGCATCTTAACATAAGACAGTTCCTAATGTACCCCTAATACAAATATTCTAACACTCCCCCTTAAGCTGGAGAATAAATGTAATACATTCCCAGCTTGCATAAGAGGGTACTGAACTGTTGAGGAATGAGTCCTTTGGTGAAGATGTCTGCCAATTGATCACCTGTCCTCACAAAGGGTGTGCAAATATTACCGGAATCAATCTTATTCTTGATGAAATGCTGGTCTACTTCAATGTGCTTTGTTCTATCATGTTGCACTGGGTTGTGAGCTTATTGCTACTTTGTTGTCACAATAGAGTCTCATAGGTCCTTTAGTGTCATACCCCAACTCGAGAATCAACCGACGCAGCCAAGTGAGCTCACAAACAGCATGAGCCATTCCTCTGTACTCAGCCTCTGCACTGGATCTAACTACAATAGGCTATTTCTTGCTCCTCCATGGAACCAAATTACCACCCACAAATGTGCAATAGCCGGAAGTAGATTGTCTATCAGGGATGGATCCAGTCCAATCAACATCAGAATAACCTTCTATCCTCAAGTGATTGTTCTGGGCATATGAGAGTCCTTTTCCTGGAGAGGATTTCAAGTATCTGAGGATGCGGTACATAGCCTCCAAGTGCCCACTCTTAGGAGCAGGCATAAATTGGCTCACTACTACTACTGCCACTGCATAAGTGATATCAGGGCGAGTCAAAGACAGATATATCAGCTTTCCCACTAGCCTTTGATATTTGCCTGCATCAACAAGAGAAGAACCGCAGTCTTCTCCTAACTTGTGATGCTACTTAATTGGAGAACTTATCGGTTTGCACCCCAACATCCCTGTTCCTTTAATAGGTTTAACACAAATTTCCTTTGGCAAATATTGATTCCCCTCTTAGACCTTAACAATTCAATCCCCAAGAAGTACTTCAGGTGCTCTAGGTCTTTAATCTCAAATTGTTTGGCCAAGTAGGCTTTCAGCCTACCTATCTCCTCACTGTCATCTCCAGTCACCACAATATCATCGACATAGACGATTAACGCTGTGATCATACCATTACCTCTCCGGGTAAATAATGTGTGATCTGCTTGACTTTGGGAATACCCATTCTTCAAGATGGCCTGCCTGAACCTCTCAAACCAAGTTTTTGGTGATTGCTTGAGGCCATATAGAGTATTCTTTAGGAGACACACCTTCCATCAACTGCTGGAAATTTGGAGCCAAGAGGGGGATGCATATACACTTCCTCTTCTAGGTCACCATGGAAGAAGGCATTCTTCACATCTAATTGATATAAGGGCCAATTTCTGTTTGCTGCCACAGATAAAAGAACTCTTATAGAGTTATGTTTGGCCATAGGAGCAAAGGTCTCCTGATAATCAATTCCATACACCTGACTATACCTTTTGGCCACCAATCTTGCCTTGTACCTCTCACTAGCACCATCTGATCGGTACTTGATTGTATAGACCCACCTACATCCAACTAGAACTCTTCACTTAGGGAGATCAACCAGTTTCCAAGTGCCATTCTTCTCAAGAGTCATCATTTCTTCAGACATGACATGCTTCCACTTAGGGTCTGTCATAGCTCAATAACAGTTTTAGGAATGGAAGTAGAAGAAAGAGCAGCAGTAAAGGCAATACCTATAGGAGAGAGTGCATTATAGGAAACAAATTGGGCTATAGGGTTAGTACAAGCTCTCTTGCCATTTCGAACAGCAATAGGGAGGTCTAACTCAAGGAGAAGTGTTACCTGACTGAGGAGGATGGGACTCAGGATGTAGATCCAAAGAGGACTGTTGGCAAGTCTTTGTCCTTGTGTATACAATAACCGGCGCCTTCTCTATATAAGGCCCACCCGTTTCCATAGTGTCAACATTATCCACCTCTTTATGTTTCCCAATATCAAAAGAGAAAAAAGTAAGAGGCAAAAGAGTAAGAAATGGAATAGCATCAACAACATTTTCATTTTCATTCCCATTCTCCCCCTGAAGAGGATGCTGTTAAGGAGAAAAAAAAAGGCACAAACTCAAGAAAGGTGACATCTTTGGAAAGAGATCGCCTACGAGAGGATGGGTGATAACACGTGTAGCCTTTGGCAGTAGAAGAATACCCAAGGAAGAGGCATTTGAGAGCCTTGGGATCAAGTTTGGTGTGGGAGGATTTGTTAACATGCACATAACAAAGACAACCAAACACCCGAGGAGGAAGGGAAAAAGCAGAAGATTGAGGAGACAAGAGTGCAACGGGGTTTTGGTGATGCAGCATCGACAAGGGTCTACAAGAGAAGGACCAAGACCAAGGTCGACCCAAGTGGCTGATTGGGTTGACAAGATCTGGCCTTAGATAGCCCTCTATTTGGGCTAGTGATGGGGAATAATAGTTTCTAATATTAGTCAATATTTAGTTTCTATTTTCAGTTTTAAATTAGTTTCTAATTTCTGTCCTGAGTTAGTTTCTAATTTCATAGATTACAATTTCCCAATTTTAGTAACTACATGTTGGTAGTTTATTCAGTCAATAGTTAGAAGCTTAGAGTTTCTATTTTTGTAATCTTCCCCATCATTAATATAAATAAAGAGAAGGGCAGCAACATAGCCCACGATTTTGATTATTAAGAAAAACAACTCTTGTTGTTGCCGCTGGGTATCCGTAGCTGTTTCCTTGTGTTTGATCGAGGAAGGACTTGGTGTGCGATCCAAGTGACTCCTTGTGGCGTGAAGTCCAGGAGGTCTGCTTCTAGTGATTATTCTCCTTAAGTTCTTTGTTTATTCTCGAGGTTTATCAAGGCTACGAATCAGGTATGTGATTTCTGAACCTGCCCAGAAAATTCTGCAAAAACAGAGCATCCGCCCCTACTGGAATACCCAGATCTGATTGTCGGATTGGCTCAGTTTTTTGGTCGATTGTTCCCTATTATCCAAGCATGGTTCGACCCAATTTTGGGCTGATTCTGTCCACTCAATCTTGAGTTATTAGAAATCACCAATTCCTTGTCTTTTAGTGACCTGCTGTGTCCTAACTTGGGATCGATTACTGTGACTGATTTTATGTTGCTTCTTTAAGATGGTGGATCATTATTGCTATTGATTTGAACCTCTAAAGATCTCTGGAGTTTCTGGTTCTGTTTATTTAGTTTACTACTGTTCTGCCCTATTCGATATTGGTGATCTGAAATCTGTCGACTGCTGAAATTGCGACCGTTCTGTTATGATTTGTGGACTGTTGAAACCCTAGTCTGGTTGCTGGCTAGTCCTTTGTTTGGTGTTGATATTTGATTATAGAGTTCTAATTTCTGGGTTTGACATTTCTGATCTTTTTAAGGACTGTTATTACTGTTTACTGTTGAGTGGTTATTGGTTGTTCTCTGGTTTATAATTTCCTGCAGTTTTGGATTTGGTTTGGTTGTCAAATCCAGTGCTACATTATTTGGGACCCAAGAATTTTGGTAGGCATGCGATTGATGGGAAATGTAGCAATAAGGACAGCTTCTGACAAAAAGGTTTTAGGAACATGCATGCCAAATAGAAGGCTTCTACCAACTTCTATCAAAGTGGGCTGAATTGAATACAAGGTTGTTGGCTGCCGAGACTTCACCACAACAGCCTACCGGTGGTTCACAAACAACACCCGAAGTGGAAGCTCCACTGAATGTAGCTGCTCAGTTGGCTAACAGGAGGGCAAACCCTAATCTGAGACCATCACAGAGGGTTCCTGTAGTACAACCTACATTTGAAGAACATGTAAGGGATTATTTTGAGATTGAACGTCCCACATATTAGAGGTACTGATGGAGACATCAAGGTGTATAGACGCAAGAAGAAGAAGAAACAACCATCTTTGTGGCTGGAAGAATAGAAAGAAGAAGAAGAAAGAAGAAGAAAAAGGAGGAAGAAAAGGAGGCTCGATCCAGCCTTTCCAGGCTGGATCGAGTCCCTCTCTCTTCCCAGATTTCAGCAAATCTTGTGGGCCCCATTAGTTGGTAGTTTAGTAGTTTATTTTTAGAATATTCTTTTCCTTGTTAGTCTTTTAATTAATTAGAAAACTACTTTATTAGTTGTTAGTTTTTTGGAAGTCTTTATTTACTTTCCAATTGGTTCTTTTTTATTTTTAGTAACTAAGTTTTATATTTATGTAATGGCCTAGGCCACGATGGAATGAATGAATGAATGAGAACTTCAAAAGTTTGTCCAAATTGGAAAACTCCCCAACCCCCTACAAGTTCCCTCTCCCTTTCTAATTCTCTCTCTCTCTCTTTTCTCTCTCTCGGTTCCTCTCTTTCTCGGTTTTCTTCCCCTCTCCCTCTTTCTCTCGGCTGTCTAAATATTGCAGCCTCTCTGTTTTTCTGTTATTATTGTTGAAGACAGGTGCTCTTCCCTCAAGCAGCCAAGGATCGATTAAAGCACCATTGGTTCTCTGCACTACTGTTAAGGATACTGCTGCCTCTTCTTCAAGCAATCGAAGACTGGCTACTTCACTTTGTTTTCTATACTATTGTCAATAGATGTTGTTCTCCCTTCGAGCAAACAAGATTTGCAATAATTCCGGATGGTTTTCTTCTACAACATTCAATCTGGACAGCAATCCTTAATCTCAGTAGACTTTGATTTCTTCTTCTCTTCTCTGTTTGGACTGTGGATAGGTAAGTAATTAAACTAAACTCCCCACCTCCATTAATCCCCTGTTTTATGTTTGCAGCCCATTATCATTGAAACCAGCCCCTGCCCCTTCGTTTATGCCTATTTCACCTACTGTTTTAAGTCTTTTCTTCACTGTTATATTTCCAAAACCCTTGCTGATTTTCTATTTTAGTTGGTTGTTAGAGGACATTGATTGTTTGCATATCTTGTTTGGTGTCTAGATTGATTTGTGCTGAAACTAACATTCGCATGACGTTTGTTCCCTTCCCCATGTCTCCACTTGAAGCTTAAGTAAGTTTTTATGTGTTTTTCTGCTTAGATTGGTATTGCTCCTGGCTACATGTTGATTTGTCTTTATTTATTGTATGTTGAATCTTGTTTTGCTGAGCTTATCCAAATTCCAACCTAACCCCAAGATCTCCCTTAAGTTTGTCTTACCCTAATTGAGTCACTCTTGTAGGGACCTTAGTTGTCTAGGAAATCCCCTATATCATCTTGGTACCAGAGCCAGGTTATGTCTAGGTTTTGGGTAATTAGGTACTGTTGTCCCTTATTTACATGTCTTACCTTTTGAGGTCTAGTGTCCGTCGCAATCTGTTCGTAGTCGAGTCTGAGCTAAGAGAGCGTTACCATAGATTAGAGGACACCCTTTTCTTCTTTAAGTTGGCGGGACCAAATAGCATTGTACGCTATTCCCTCCAAAAGCACATACTTGAGAGGGAGATTTCTGACCTCAAAAGTGAAAGAGCTAACTACCTGTCTCAATTGGAGATTCTGAGTAGACCTTGAGTCTTTGGTGGTAACCGTACCTTGGCTGCCCATCTCCTTATGTCCACTCGTAGTGGTAGAGCATACCAGGACATGTCTGACCCCCCTAGCACCTCCACCTAATCTGACCAATTGGCTGAATTCATGAAAGCGGTCCAAGCTATACAAGAAACACAAGCTGCCCATCTCCAAGCCCTTATCGATAAGTTGGTTGCCCTTGAGACAAGTGCCCAAAACCCTGATGGACGGCAAGGCCGTAACACAACTAGCACTGAACCTAGGGACAGAGGCCTTAACCTTGAGGAAGTAAACGAGAATGACCAGACTGATGGTTATGACTAGATAGGGGATAACCTCCAAGGCCTAGGGCGTGGTAGGGATCGGGGCAGGGGTCGAGGCCCACCGCTAAGACACCAAACCCAATATGGAGATGATGAGGGATATGAGTATCATGATAGGGGCTTTAATGTCAGACGGATGATTAAGGTAGATGCCCCTACCTACGATGGTCAGATTGATGCTAGGATCCTTCTGGATTGGATTAAGCAGATGGATAGGTACTTTGATTTCTACGATATGCCAGAGGAAGTCCGCTACCGATTTGCTAAGTTCAAGCTTATTGGAGCTGCCCAGGACTTTTGTACAGACCTAGAGTACCAGGAGGACCACCTAGGACTTGAGCCAATCACCACCTGGGTAGAAATGCAAGAGCGGCTCAAGAGGGAATTTTTGCCTATCACTTATAGACTCCAGTTGTTGAATGAAATGAATACCCTGAAGCAAGAAAAGTGACTGTGACCAAATACATGAGCAAGTTCAATGAATTGAAAATTAGAAGCCGTATTTGGGAGGATGTTGAGCAGACACTATCTAGATTCCTTACAGGACTCAACTCCGAAATTCAGTCTCGTATGGCACCCCACCTGGTGCGAGACGTTCCACAGGCCTTCAGGATAGCCTTTGAGGTGGAATCCTCCATGAGAATTTATTCTCAGAGGAAGAGCTTCCAAGCTGGGGAGTCCCAATTTATAAAACCACCCCAAGGCTCAACTAGACTCCCAAAACCCACTGCTGCACCACAACATCAATTTGACAACAAGGGTAAAGGAATTTTGGGAGAAGCATTCAAGAGTAGTGGGCAACAACAGTGCTTCAAGTGTCGCGGGTTTGGTCACTTCTCCAGAGAGTGTCCCAATAGGAATCTTTATATGGGAGAGCAGACCCCTGAAGAAGGTGACTATGAGGGTTTTAGGACGATGAGTATGGGGACCATAGACCAGATGAGACCATATCTGATGAGGACACCGAGGAGGCCGGTGTCCTCAAGCTCGACATTGTGCGTTGCATGATCTCACAACCTAGGAGTAGCGATGATTGGCGACGAACTAATATTTTCATCACTTACACATGTCATCAGGGTAAGAATCGCAGCGTCGCCATAGACAGCGGGAGTTGCATGAATGTGGTCGCCAAGAGCACAGTTGCTCGAATGGGCCTCAAACCTGAACCCCACCCCAAGCCTTGCAAGGTTGCCTGGGTTGATTAGTCCACCATTCCTGTTAATCTAAGGTGTTTAGTTCCCCTATACTTTGCAGGATATGAGGATCGAGTGTGGTGTGATGTCCTAGAGATGGATGTTGCCCACATCATCCTAGGTAGACCTTGGTTATATGATCGGAATGTCACCAATTACGGGAAGTCTAACACCTATGTCTTTGAATTCAAAAGGAGGAAGATCAGACTAACCCCCAGTGCCCCTGGGGAAGTTAGGGTTCCAGAACACAAGGGAAATATATCCAAACACACCCCCACCAAAACACTCGACATTTTAAATCAACAACAATTTAAAGGAGAGTGTCAAGAGTCAGGGGTGATTTATTCTCTAGTTGCCATACAGAGTAATACCGATAGGTCATGCTTATTCACTGAGGCTCCTAAAGAAGTGCGACCCTTGTTGAGGAAATTCGAGAGGTTATTCCCTGAGGAACTACCTGATGAGTTACCGCCAATGCGTGACATCCAGCATGCTATTGACTTAGTTCCAAGATCCTCTCTTCTGAACTTATCCCATTATCGAATGAATCCCAAAGAACACGCTGAACTCAAACGGCAAGTAGATGAACTGTTGCAGAAGGGATTCATTAGGGAGAGCCTTAGCCCGTGTGCTGTACCTGCCTTACTCACGCCAAAGAAAGATGGCACCTGGCGTATGTGTGTTGATAGTAGGGCCATCAATAAGATCATCATCAAGTATAGGTTCCTTATCCCTAGGCTTGATGACATGTTGGATATGATGGCCAACTCTTCGATCTTTTCAAATATTGATCTCAAGAGTGGGTACCACCAGATTAGGGTTAGGCCTGGAGATGAGTAGAACACAGTATTCAAGACGAAGGATGGCCTCTTTGAGTGGTTAGTCATGCCTTTTGGCTTGTCAAATGCACCTAGCACCTTCATGAGGATAATGAATCAAGTGCTTTAACCATTCATTGGCAAGTTCCTAGTGGTTTACTTTGATGACATCCTCATCTATAGTAAGACCCCATCTTCCCACTTGGTTCACTTACAGAAGGTTTTTCATGTGCTCTTACAAGAGAAACTCTATGTCAACCTCAAGAAGTGCACCTTCATGAGTGATCAAGTCATCTTCCTAGGATTTGTTGTCAACTTAGGGAGTATCTGCTGACCCTGAGAAAGTGAGCGATTGTAGAGTGGCCTGAGCCAACTAATATCCATGAGGTATGAAGCTTTCATTGCTTAGCCACTTTCTACAGGAGGTTCATTTACCGGTTTAGTTCCATTATGTCTGCTATCACTGATTGCATGAAAAAGGAGTTTCAATGGACTAAGAGTGCTACGAAGGCCTTTAATGAGATTAAAAAGCTTATGACTGAAGCTTCAGTCTTGCGCCTCCCAAATTTCTCTAAAGTCTTCGAACTGAATTGCGATGCATCTGGTATTGGGATAGGTGGTGTCCTAGGACAAGAGGGCCACCCTGTTGCCTATTTTAGTGAGAAGCTTAATGAAACTAGGCAACGTTATTCCACATACGACAAGGAATTCTATGCGGTTGTCCAATCATTGCGCTATTGGCGACATTACCTTTTACCGTAAGAATTCGTGCTATTCTTTGACCACCAGGCTCTGAGATACCTGAGTGCCCAAAAGAAACTTAACCAGAGGCATGCCAAGTGGGTTGAGTTTCGCCAATAGTACACTTTTGTACTCAAACACAGACCTGGTGTCGAAAATACTGCTGCAGATGCACTGAGCCGGGTGAACATGTTCTTCAGTCGCATCAATGCTAGGAGTTGGGCTAGTGTGCTACTCCAGGCAATGAGTGTAGAGGTTGTAGGGTTCGAGCGAGTTAAGGACCAATACCCCACCTGTCCTGATTTTAGTGAGCCGTTCACTTCCTTGAGTGAAGGCAACCCGGTCAACCGCACGGACTACCTACTTAGGGAGGGATTCCTTTTTAAAAGAAGCAAGTTGTGCATTCCCAGGACTTCAGTCCGAGATTTCCTGATCTGGGAATTGCATGCTGGGGGAGTCGCTGGCCATTTCGGTCTAGATAAGACCATCACCCTCGTTGAGGACCGATTCTTTTGGCCAGGGCTGAAGAGGCATGTTGCTAGAGTTGTGAGTCAGTGTAGGACATGCCAGACCGCCAAACAACAAAAGCAAAACACGGGTTTGTACATTCCCCTACCCATTCCCCATTTCCCATTTCCCATTCCCCATTCCCCTTGGCAGGACCTTAGCATGGACTTCGTGCTTGGTCTACCAAGAATTTCGAGAGGCCATGATTCTGTTTATGTGGTTGTGGACCGCTTCTCGAACATGACCCATTTCATCCCATGCTCTAAGACCTCTGATGCATCCATAGTAGCCAGACTTTTCTTTGATGAAGTTGTCAAGTACCATGGGTTGCCCCTCACCATAGTGTCCGATAGGGATGTTAAGTTCACAGTCATTTTTGGAGGACCCTATGGCGGATGATGGGCACGAAGCTCCATTTCTCCTCTTCTTTCCACCCTCAGACCGATGGCCAGACCGAGGTTGTCAATAGGAGCTTAGGGAATTTATTGCGTTGCCTCATAGGAGAACACCTTACCAGTTGAGATCGAGTCCTTAGCCAGGCTGAGTTTGCATATAATAGTTCTAAGAATCGTACCACTGGTCTATCCCCCTTTGAGATCTATTTAGGATACTAGCCCTAGGCACCCATAGACCTTATCCCAGTCGTGTCTAGTTCCAGGACCCCCCAGTCAGCCGAATCTTTTGCTCAGTATATACATGATTTGCATGCAGGTATAAGAAGACAGATAGCACTGAGCAATGAGCAATACAAATCGAAGGCAGATGTGCACAGAAGCTACAAGAGTTTCAAGAGGGTGATATGGTGAGGGTAAGAATCAAGCCGCAACGCTTTGTTAGGGGAAAAGCGAGCAAGCTACATGCTCGTAGCACAGGTCCGTTCAAGGTACTCAAGAGGATAGGTGCCAATGCGTATGTTCTTGATCTGCCAGCTAGCATGGAGATCAGTATTATTTTCAATGTTGAAAACCTAGTCCCATACCATGGTATCTCTACCTTTACCCCTTTCTATCCTGATGACCTTGAGGACTTCCCTTTCACCATTAATGAGACTACTGAGCCAAACCAACCACTTCCCCCCACCTCATTTATCATCTGTGCCTAAGGTCACGAGAAGAACTGAAGAAGTTGAGGAAATCCTTGATGAGAGGATTGTGTCCACACACACTGGAGGTTCTAGAGAGTTCTTGGTCAAGTGGCGGGGGCCTCCGAAAATTGACAACACCTGAATCACATTGCAAGAAATCCAACAACTCAACCTAGAGCTGCTTGAATATTACATAAGCTTTAATTCACCAAAGGTGAATTCTTCCAAGCCGGAGAGAGTTGATGGAGACATCACGGTGTACAGACGCAAGAAGAAGGAGAAACAATCTTTGTGGCTAGAAGAATAGAAAGAAGAAGAAGAAAGAAGAAGAAGAAAGAAGAAGAAGAAAAAGGAGGAACAAAAGGAGGCTCGATCCAGCCTTTCTAGTGCTGGATCGAGTCCCTCTCTTTCCAAATTTCAGCAAATCTTGTGGGCCCCATTAGTTGTTAGTTTAGTATATTTTTAGAATATTCTTTTCCTTGTTAGTCTTAATTAATTAAGAAACTACTTTATTAGTTAGTTTTTTTGGAAGCCTTTATTTACTTTCCAATTGGTTCTTTTTTATTTTTAGTAACTAAGTTTTATATTTATGTAATGGCCTAGGCCACGATGGAATGAATGAATGAATGAGAACTTCAAAAGTTTGTCCAAATTGGAAAACTCCCCAACCCCCTACAATTTCCCTCTCCCTTTCTAATTCTCTCTCTCTCTCTCTTTTCTCTCTCTCGGTTCCTCTCTTTCTCGGTTTTCTTCCCCTCTCCCTCTTTCTCTCGACTGTCTTAATATTGCAGCGCCTCTGTTTTTCTGGTATTATTGTTGAAGACAGGTGCTTTTCCCTCAAGCAGCCAAGGATCGATTAAAGCACCATTGTTTCTCTGCACTACTGTTAAGGATGCCACTGCCTCTTCTTCAAGCAATCGAAGACTGGCTACTGCACTTTGTTTTCTGTACTATTGTCAATAGATGTTCTACCTTCGAGCAAACAAGAGCTGTAATAATTCCGGATGGTTTTCTTCTACAGCATTCAATGTGGACAGCAATCCTTAATCTCGGTAGACTTTGATTTCTTCTTCTCTTCTCTGTTTGGACAGTGGACAGGTAAGTAATTAAACTAAACTCCCCACCTCCATTAATCCCCTGTTATATGTTTGTAGCCCATTATCATTGAACCAGCCCCTGCCCCTTCGTTTATGCCTATTTCACCTACTGTTTTAAGTCTTTTCTTCACTGTTATATTTCCAAAACCCTTGCTGATTTTCTATTTTAGTTGGCTGCTAGAGGACATTGATTGTTTGCATATCTTGTTTGGTGTCTAGATTGATTTGTGCTGAACCTAACATTCGCATGACGTTTGTTCCCTTCCCCATGTCTCCACTTGAAGCTTAAGTAAATTTTTATATGTTTTTCCACTTAGATTGATATTGCTCCGGGCTACATGTTGATTTGTCTTTATTTATTGTATGTTGAATTTTGTTTTGCTGAGCATATCTAAATCCCAACCTAACCCCAAGATCCCCCTTAAGTTTGTCTTACCTTAATTGAGTCACTCTTGTAGGGACCTTAGTTGTATAGGAAATCCCCTACATCAGGTACTTTGATCTGAAGGAGTTTGATGGTAGACATGTCCCTCAATTGTTCTATGATTGGGTAGTTGCTTTGGATGATTATTTTGATTATTATGACTTGCCTTAGGAACGGAAGATGAAACTAGCTCGTGCAAAGCTAGTTGAGGTTGCTCGTGATTGGTGGAGAACCTATGAGTTAGAGTTGGAAGACCGTGGTTGAGAATCTACTAGTTGGGAGGAGATGAAACTTGAGCTATCTGATTAATACTTGGCACTCAACTTCAGAGCTTGCATACAATACCAGCTGAATTCTCTTCATCAAGGTACTAAGTTGCAGAGTATATGAACATGTTTGATGCACTTTATTCTCGTACAGGCATAAGGGAGAATGAAAGACAACTGTTATCTCGGTTTCGATTGGGATTGCGAGCAGAAATCAACAGGGAAATTGGTGTTGTTGATGTTTACTCAGTAAGGGATTGCTTTGACAAGGCCCTACAAGCATAGGAGCTTATAGCACAGCCAATTAGAAGGTTTGGTTATCAAGCTGGGGAGGTCAAGAAAAATTTTCCAGCAACTAAACCTAGTAGCTCAACACCCCCAAAGTCCACGTTTCCTCCATGGGCTGATCACAAAGGAAAGGCACCTATGACAGGTAGTAATAAGGTACGGTGCTTCCATTGCCAAGAGGTAGAACACTTTGCTAAGTCTTGCCCACATAAGCAGAGGGTTAATGCAGTGGCTGAGGTTGAAGACTCCAATGAGGAAGATGAGTCAGCTCTTTACCCCTACCCTTTGGATGATGATGATGATGATGATGATGATGGGGATATGACTATGACATGGAAGACACTAATGAGGATGGCATTTATGGAATAACCATTGTTACTCGAATATTGGTGGCTGAAACCAAAGGAGAGGATTGGCGAAGTAATTGCATATTCTACAGCCGTATGAAGTCAGGTGAGCATACTTGTCAGATTATAATTGATAGTGGCAATTGTGTCAATGTTGTCTCTGAAGCCTTTGTGAAGAAAGCAACCTTGAAATCTGATCCACATCCTCAACTCTATAAGGTATTCTTGCTGAATGGTAATACCTTGGAGGTGAACAAGAGGTGCTCAGTTCCTTTGAAACTTTACAGGTATGAAGAGAAAGTTTGGTGTGATGTGATCCCAATGAAACAAATGTATTGCTTGGTCGTCCCTAGATGTATGACAACGATGCCATGGTTGGAGGGAAGAAGAATCTGTGTACTTTCATGTGGAAGGGTGTTCCTACAACTTTCTATCTGGTAAATGTGCCGGCTGAAATACTGCGCAAGAGATCCCTAAGGTCAAATCAGGACATTGACATAGAGAAGAAGGTAATAGCTATGCCCACAAATGAGTTGCTAGCTGTTCCCCGCAAGCAGTTCTTACGCACAAGTCATGAGACTGGAATGGTTATGACCCTTGTTACTAGGGAAGTCACTCGCCAATTTGAGGTAACACATAGTGCACCTATCAGAGAGCTCCTATCTGATTTTTTTGACTTAGTCCCTGATGATCTCCCAGATGAGCTACCTCCCATGCGAGACATACAACATGCTATTGATCTGGTACCAGGTTCAGTTTTACCCAACCTTCCTGCTTACAGACTTAGCCCCACTGAGCATGCCGAGCTGAAACGGCAAGTGGATGGGTTATTACAAAAGGGTTTCATTGAGGAGAGCTTGAGTCCTTGTACAGTACTAGCTATACTCACGCCGAAGAAAGATGGTTCTTGGCGTATGTGTGTGGACAGCCGTGCTATCAACATGATAACGGTTAAGTATAGGTTCCCTATACCATGACTAGATGATATGTTGGATATGCTGTCTGGGGCAAAGGTCTTTTCCAAATTGGATCTGAGGAGTGGCTGCTATCATCAGATTCACATCTGCTCTGGAGATGAGTGGAAGAACGCCTTTAAGACCAAGGATGGCTTATATGAGTGGAAAGTCATGCCTTTCGGTCTGATGAATGCACCTAACACCTTCATGAGAGTTATGACATAGGTACTTCGTCCCTTCATTGGTCGCTTTCTGGTTTACTTTGATGATATCTTGATATACAGTAAGAACCAAAAAGAGCATATAGATCACTTGAGGCAAGTCTTGAGAGTACTCCATGCAGAGAAGTTATACATTAATCTCAAGAAGTGTTCCTTCATGCTGCCCAAGGTTGTATTCTTTGGATTTATAGTGTCATCAAAAGGGGTTGAAGCTGATCCGGAGAAGATCAAGAGCATCACTGATTGGCCTATACCTAAGACACTAATAGAAGTATGTAGCTTCCATGGGTTGGCTTCCTTCTACAAGAGATATATTCCGAATTTCAGTGCAGTTATGGCACCCATCACTGAATGTATGAAGGCAAGTAAAGGGAAGTTTGAATGGACAGTTGCAACAACCAAAGCCTTCGCTCTTGTGAAGAGGAAGATGACAGAGGCACCCATTCTACGCCTACCAGATTTTGACAAAGCATTGGAGGTAGCTACTGATGCTTCACATGTTGGGCTAGGAGTGTTAATGCAAGGACACCCCATCGCTTTCTATAGCGAGAAACTGAATGAGGCTAAGAAGCGCTATTGGACTTATGATCTGGAGTTGTATGCAGTCATCTAAGTCCTACGCCATTGGAGACACTACCTCATTGGTAAAGAGTTCATTTTATACATTGACCATGAGGCTTTGAAGCGCCTTCATTCACAGAAGTCGATTAGCCACAGGCATGCCAAATGGGTAGCTTACTTGCGGGAGTTTATATTTGCTATAAAGTACAAGGCGAGAAATGAGAACACAGTGGCTGATGCACTTAGCCAGAAAATGCTCACACTTAACACATTTTCAGCACATGTTATTAGCATTGATCAGATATGGGGTGAGTATGCATCTGATCCTGATTTCAGCACTGTTTTTACGGAGTTACAACAGGGTGGACAACACCTAAAGTACTCTATTCATGATGGGTACTTGTTATTTGGCACACGGCTTTGTATACCAAACTCTTCCCTACGTCATCACATCATACGGGAGTTACATGGAGGAGGATTAGGAGGACATTTTGGGAAGGATAAGACTCTTGCACAGGTGACTGATTGATATTATTGGCCATGCATAGCAAAAGATGTCGATCATGTGATCAAGAGATGCCGTGTATGTCAGTTTGCAAGAGGGGAAAAACAGAACACAGGCTTATACTCTCCACTACCTGTTTCTCATGCACCGTGGCTTGATGTTAGCGTGGATTGTTCTTGGACTACCTCCTACTAGGGAACGATATGATTCCATTATGGTGGTTGTGGATCGTTTCTCTAAGGTGGCTCATTTCATACTTTGTCGCAAGACTTTTGATGCTTATCAGGTTGGAAAGCTCTTCTTCAAGGAGGTAGTGCGACTACATGGGCTGCCAACTAGTATTGTGTCTAATCGTGATGTTAAGTTCATGAGTTATTTTTGGAAGACATTGTGGTTGAAGACAAATACAAAGTTGAACTTTTCAATTGCATTTCATCCACAGACGGACGGATAGACAGAGGTGGTGAACTGTAGCTTGGGAAACTTTTTGAGGTGTTTGGTTCGAGATTATGAGAAGACATGGCCTTCTATTCTTAACATTACAGAATTTGCCTACAATAGCTCAGTGAATAGGACACCAGGTCGTACTCCTTTTTGAGATCTTGCTTGGAGTTTAGCCTAAGCGGCCTATTGATCTTATGTCACTTCCACCCCAAGCTCGAGTTAGTATTGAGGCTGATGAGTTCTTGCGTCATATCACTGAGGTGCATGCCAACGTCTGACGACGTATTGCCTTGAACAATGAGATGTATAAGGCTTCTGCTGATCGTCATCGGCGTTATGTGGAGTTCAAACCTGGGGACATGGTGATGATTCCAGTAAATCCTGAACGGTTTCAGATGGGTGCCAATACCAAGTTACATCCACGGAAGATGGGTCCCTACAAGGTGCTGAAGCGTATAGGACCTAATGCTTGTGTTTGAATTGCCTGATGAGATGACCATTAGCAATGTGCTTAATGTGACTGATCTTCACCTTTGTGTTGGGAACCATTCGGATGATGGAGACACGGAACAGATGATAAGGTTGCCCCAACTAAAGCCACCTACTTCTGAAGTTATTGAAGATGTCTTGGATGATAATTACAAGACTTGCCATGGCACCGGTTATCACACTTTTCTTGTCAAGTAGAAGAGCCGTCCCCTTAGTGATTGTACTTGGATTCATGCTGATGATTTCAAGAGGCTTGATCTTGACTTGTATGAGCGTTATATGTCCCTTATCCATTATTCGGAGTCGAATGTTTTCAAGCTGGGGGAGAGTTGATGCAGCACCGACAAGGGTCTACAAGAGAAGGACAAAGACCAAGGTCAACCCAAGTGGCTGACTGGGTTGTCGACCAGATCCGGCCTTAGATAGCCCACGATTTGGGCTAGTGATGGGGAATAATAGTTTCTAATATTAGTCATATTTAGTTTCTATTTTCAGCTTTAAATTAGTTTCTAATTTCTGTTCTGAGTTAGTTTCTAATTTCATAGATTACAAATTTCCAATTTTAGTAACTACATGTTGGTAGTTTATTCAGTCAATAGTTAGAAGCTTAGAGTTTCTATTTTTGTAATCTTCCCCATCATTAATATAAATAAAGAGAAAGGCAGCAACATAGCCCACGATTTTGATTATTAAGAAAACAACTCTCGTTGTTGCCGCTGGGTATCCATAGCTGTTTCCTTGTGTTTGATCGAGGAAGGACTTGATGTGCGATCCAAGTGACTCCTTGCGGTGTGAAGTCTAGGTCTGCTTCTAGTGATTATTCTCTTTAAGTTCTTTGCTTATTCTCGAGGTTTATCAAGGCTACGAATCAGGTATGTGATTTCTGAACCCGCCCAGCAAATTCTGCAAAAACAGAGCATCCGCCCCTACTGGAATAACCAGATCTGATTGTCGGATTGGCCCAGTTTTTTGATCGATTGTTCCCTATTATCCAAGCATGGTTCGACCCAATTTTGGGCTGATTCTGTCCACTCAATCTTGAGTTATTAGAAATCACCAATTCCTTGTCTTTTAGTGACCTGCTGTGTCCTAACTTGAGATCGATTACTGTGACTGATTTTATGTTGCTTCCTTAAGATGGTGGATCATTATTGCTATTGATTTGAACCTCTAAAGACCTCTGGAGTTTCTGGTTCTGTTTATTTAGTTTACTACTGTTCTGCCCTATTCGATATTGGTGATCTGAAATCTGTCGACTGCTGAAATTGCAACTGTTCTGTTATGATTTGTGGACTGTTGAAACAATAGTCTGGTTGCTGGTCCTTTGTTTGGTGTTGATATTTGATTCTAGAGTTCCAATTTCTGGGTTTGAAAATTCTGATTTTTTAAGGACTGTTGACGAGTTAGTAGTGGACTGTTATTACTTTTTACTGTTGGGTGGTTATTGGTTGTTCTCTGGTTTATAATTTCTTGCAGTTTTGGGTCTGGTTTGGTTGTCAACTCCAGTCCTACATTATTTGGGACCCAAGAATTTTGGTAGGCATGCGATTGATGAGAAATGTAGCAATAAGTACAGCTTCTGACAAAAAAGTTTTAGGAACATGCATACCAAATAGAAGGCTTCTACCAACTTCTAACAAATGATGATTTTTCCCCTCAGCCACCCCATTCTGTTGGGGGGTGTCAACCCACGCAAGCTGATGGACAATACCATTATCAGTGAAAAAAATCTTGTAGACTTACCATACATGTATCCCTCCTCTTTATCAGGCCGGACAATTTTGATCCTGGTTTCAAACTGGGATGTGGACCATTTCATAAAAATTTTTGATGTCATCATAAACCTCACTTTTTTGTTTCATAAGAACGGTCCAAGTGCAACGAGAGAAATCATCAACAAATGAAACAAAGTAACGATGGCTAAATAAAGAAGTAGTAGGACAAGGTCCCCAGACATCAGTATGCTCAATGTGAAAGGGAACAACATATTTACTACCATGATAGGGATATGATAGGGATAAGAAGAGCGACAATTTTTAACAAAAAGTACATGGTTCACAATGAAATACATGAGAAGAAGGAAAAGATGTAAATAAATGATGTAATTGTTTCCTCATAACAACAAAAGAGGGATGTCCCAAACGTTGATGCCAAAGCATCATAGAATCCATAGAACTACTATCACTACGTCCACATGCATAGGACTATGGTGTAGTCAAAATATATAATTGTGGCTCAAGGTGATAGAGCCCGCTCTTGTCACGTCCACTGCCAATAATCTTCTTCGTCACCAAATCCTGAAAAAGATAGTGGGAAGGGAAAAAAATGATACAACAATTCAAAGATTTAGTCAAAGTACTCACAGACAAAAGGTTCAAAGTAAGGTTAGGGACATGGAGAACTGATTCAAGTGAAATAGAAGAAGTAATAGGAATACTGCCTTTACCGGAAACAGAGGAAAGGGTACCATCAGCCATCCGAACCTTATCCTTACCCGAACAAATGGAGTAAGAATCATAGTTGTGAGACGTACCAGTCATATGGTCAGTGGCCCCAGAGTCAATAACCCATGACGGAGCTGTGGAGGATGCAGATGAAGTGACATGCATAGCGGAAGCTGAGGCATCCTGTGAGGTAGATGGACTATCAAGCTAAGACATAAACTGGCGAAATATTATAATATCATCACTAGAAAAGGAGCTGCTATCAGCATGAGAGGGTCCTCGAGGATCAGTCTCTGTCATAGTAGCATGGGCTTTATCCCCACCTCAGCGATCACCACGTGTACTAGTAGATCCACCACGGGTACTAGGACGGCCATGAAGCACCCAACACCTGTCTTGAGTATGTTCAGGTTTCCCACAATGATCACACTGTCGGGGTCTATCCCGGTCATCTCCATGGGTTGATCTTTGTCCTCGGCTGCCTCCACACCATTCTCTATGAGCAGTGGAGGAAAGAGAAGATCTCTCAAGTGGAGGAGTAGACTCCATAGTAATTTTTCTGGTCTCCTCACTCAATAAGTAGCTACACACCTGATCAAGAAATGGAAGGGGTGATTGTCCCAAAATCTGTATCCAGATTTGCTCATAATCCGAGTTCAAGCCCCCTAGTAAGATCAGAACTCTCTCCTTTTTCACGAACCAGTAGACCTTGGCTTCATTATCAGGATTAGACAACTGGAGATCCCAATAATGATCGTACTCTTCCCAGAGTTCTATAACAATGTTGTAATAGTTAGAGATAGTCCTGTTTCTCTGCTTCATAGAGAGAGCCTTCTGAAGGAGTTGATAGACCTTAACAGAGTCACCCACCCTGTCATAGGTCTTAGATACACTGTCCTAGATATCCTTAGCAATTTCCTTCCGAATAGATCTTTTGCCGATATCTGGTTTCATGTAAAAAAGGAGCCAAGTCATAACACTGGAATTTGCAGTTTCCCATTTATGATATTCTGGACTACTGACAGCGGGAGCCTTGATAGTCCCATTAATATATCCAATTTTCCCTCGACTCCTCAAGGATAACTTCACAGTGTGACCAGTCCTAGTAATTGGTACTATCTAACTTGACAAGGGAAATCTGAGTGTTGGGGTTGTCAAAGACAACCTGAATGGGATTGGTACTACTCGACCCAGCCGATGTAGCTTCCAAAGGTTTAGTGAGATCAGACATGGTGAGTGGATACTCCTAAACAACCACGGTTGGAGATCCAATGCAAGGGGTAACACAATACCCAAATATTGTCTTCTCGGAACCAAAAAAAAATTCCAGCAAGCAAAAAAAAAAAAAAAAAAAAAAACCTTGAAACTTGAGATAAGATAAAATAAATTTAATCCACTAGTAACTATAGTACCTCATTCCAACATCACACCCATGCATCATAGGATAGGATATCTTCATCAAACAACAGCCCAAGAACACCATATAGGTCATTCCAGACCATAAATGCAGAAAAAAAAAAGGTACTAGCGATACCTGGCAGCAAGCATATTTCTGAGTTGTGCTCAAACAACACCACAACTCTTGAACCTTAGCTTAGGATGGCCAAACAAGGGGCCTTGGGAGACACCTACAAGCTTAGCAACATCCCCAACAACCACTTGATGAGAGAGAAAGAGAAGCTCCAATGAGAAGCTGGTGGTAATGCTTGACAGGGACCAAAAACGTGGTATGAACTCCAATAGGTCCTTGTGATGCTTCAATCTCTCTTCAAGATGCTTCTAAAGCTCTATTAGGTCACCTTGTTGAATTTATTTACATGGTATAGCCTCTATTGGATCCCTTTATTTTCTAGGGTTCCAAAAGAGACTCAAAGAATGAGAGGATGGAACCTTAGTCGACTCTCAAACTCTTTGCACCTCTGATACCAAGTTGGAAGTTGAGAAGAGTAAGATTAGAGACCAAGGAGAAAGAGAGAAGAGAGGTAGAGAGGAGAGGGAGAGAAGATGAGAGGAGAAAGAGAGAGATGAGGGCAAAATGTGAATGAACACTTAGCTCATTTCACCTATATTAGATTCAAATAATATTCAGGGAATTACATATTCCTCCCTAAGGGAGCTGAAAGAGAAATGTTAGAAATTACATATAAGGGCATCTTAACATAAGAATATTCTAACAAGATGGTCTCGGGTCCTCAAAAAATCAGTATTTCACTCTCAATAACTCTCACTAATATTGTACAAAGAGAACAAGAACAAAGATGGAATAGATGTTGGTGGGATGGATTTTCTCAGTCCTGGCTCCTGGGTCTCTCACTTATAGCTATCTCAGCTGTTGAAACAACCCTTTCTCGGGAATTAGGATCAAACAATGCTGCAAATCCATTCATTCATTAAGTGTCAATTGGTTACAACACCACCACTATATGTAGTAGAGGGTAGAGACTCAAAATGTAGAATTTAAGAAAGGAAACAAACTGAATTTAGAAACTAATTGACTTGGACATAAAACTACTAAAAACTAACAATTTGCTCACTAAGACATTAATAAATGACAATACTAGGCTCTTCTAGAAGACTTGTTCTTCACTCAAAACCGTGGTTGACCAGTCAAACCACTAGAAGACAAAAAGCAGCAGCAAAGAGAGATCACAGGAGAGAAAGGGAGCTTCTGGAAGCTGCTGCTGAGCTGGATCGAAGGCTGCTGTAGAGGGGCTTTGAAGGAAAGATGGCTGGTTCGACACTTTGATGGCCATATGGGCTGACCAGATCTGTACTCAAAATTGTGCCAGCTTGGGCTGGCTGGACTGCTTTCTTCCTCCTATAATGGAGGCCAGCATGTGTATTTAAATCACTGTCAATAAAACATTTTTCTCATACAAAAGCAAATCTATAAGAATAGGCACATAATTAGTATGCTAAAAAATAAAAGCAGTCATTCTTCTTGAATCATGAAAATCATAGAGCTCGTATTAAAAATTCTCATCTGGCTTTCAGCCAGAGGGAAGATGGCATTGTGGAACCTGATTGTGTTGGACGTGCGGAAGGAAAGAGCCAAAGATCATATCAGGACAAGTGCTGCCCAATGGCAAGGACCAGAAAACATAGTCAACTAGTTGTTTCCATGGTTCTTAATTTTTACAGGGTATGGGGAACAGATGTATTTTCTCGTGATCAGAAGGGATTTTATTTTATTTTTTTGGATTCACATGCCGTATGGCTCTTGGGTAACTGATATTTTCTACCTGGTCAGGCTATAATGGGGGTTCACTCTTACCCTCTTTTCTTGTTTGGTGGTGTTTTATAAAGCAATGCATTTTTATTTTCTTATTGTAAGCAGCCATATTTCCACCCTAACAAGCTTGCTTGACGTTTGTCATTGTAGTCTGCTTCTCAAGTTCACGGTGGTCAGCTAGTGGCTGGTTTTGTGGATGGTTCTGTCAGACTATATGATGTCCGTACTCCAGAAATGTAAGTCTCCCAAATAGAATGGATTCCCTTTAATGGTTGCATGTTTCTTGGATTTTAATCAATTTGGAAGGTTTGGCCGCCGTTTAACCTCTTGCAATTGACCAAAGCATAGAAGATGCTTTGTTTAGTTTGGGGCCTTCACTTTATTCTTTTTCTTTCTTTTTTCCTATTACATTTTGGTGAACTCTTTCTTTCTAATCTTACTTATGGTTGACTGTTTAATTTGGAGGCTTGTCTGTGGAACCCGGCCACACATACAGAGAGTAGAGAGGGTGGTGGGAATTGGGTTTCAACCTGGATTAGAACCGGCAAAGGTACATGAATAATTGGAGTTAGTTACCAGCATTTGGGTGAAATTGTGATGTTTCACTTTTTGAAATGTTGTTGATCATGTTTGTTTTACATAATTTCTCTTGAATATCTTATCTAAAGGTTTGAGGTAAAACAAGGTTCTATAATGTTTTGATGCACTGTTTATATGATCCCTATGCAGATTGTCAGTGCATCACAAGCTGGTGACATTCAGTTTCTAGATGTCAGAAATCACACTGATGCCTACCTCACAATCGACGCTCACAGGGGCTCACTTACAGCCCTGGCCATTCATCGCCATGCACCTATTATTGCCAGTGGTTCTGCCAGGCAGCTTATCAAAATTTTTAGCCTGGAGGGAGAACAACTTGGCACTATCCCATACTACCCTACCTTCATGGCCCAGAAAATTGGGTCTGTAAGCTGTCTCACTTTCCATCCTTACAAAGTCGTGCTTGCTGCTGGTGCTGCTGATGCTCTCGTCTCTGTTTATGCTGATGAGAACTCCCAAAATAGATAAACAGTCACCAACCCACCACCAAAGACTCATCAATGGGTCGACACGTCATCGTACATACATTATTTGGCTGAATGTGGCTTAATTGGAGCATTTGCACTGTGGGTGTTGTCATTCTCTTTGGATCCTCTGCGCCCTGCAGTCTCGTGCTAGTCTGGCGGGCCATCTGTGAAAATTGTATGTTATATATTCTATTCATTAGCCTCCACGGCAGACGGTTGTGCATATTGGGCAGGAATGCTGCATATCCCAGGGAGGCATTTGCAAATAATCTGATACATAGGTAAAAGATGTAAATATTTGGTTCTCTTCCACTCATCCCCATTCCATATTTTTTTTCTTCTTATTTGTGTTTTCTCCATACCCAGTCAGTCCCTTTGTTCAATTTGTAAAGGCAATATACTTTTGGGTATTAATATTATAAATTGAGTGTTAACAGACTCGGAAGTGGGTGCAATGGGTTCTATGATCTAGAAATGTGGTGCTATATATGCTTGTCACTGGCCCCCTTCATGTATTGCGTTCAGTTCAATTCAGCTCTACACTTTTCCATATCATCCTTGCAATTAAAAATGGAAATTTAAGGGCTTACATTGTTTGCAGATTCTTTCATTTGGATAATAGATTTAAGAAGTTTCCCAAAGGCATAAGACTGGTGGTTAAGAGTCTAAACTCTAAACTCTAAACAAGTTCAGCTTCTTGCTTTTGCTGTACTGAAACACACTTTTGGAGGATTCTCTTTTTTTAAATGAGAAAATTGCATAATCCAATAGATTGTACTGTTTTGCACGGTTGAGATCTATGGATATAAGAAGTCCATTTACTTGCTTTTACCATGAAGCCGAGTAGATTTCTTTTGGATTTATATATTAATATAAAAGATATATGCTATGAAGTCCAAAGGCAATCTTAAGAAGTTCATTACTTTTTATGGTATTATGTTGCATGTATATGTGGTCACCATATGCATTTACAATCTCTTTCCATGAAATTTCAGTATGTAACCTAGCACAAAAATCCTCTGACGGGTGCATGCTGGGCCCTTCCAGCCGTTGGGTCCTCTACTCCTCTTTGCCACTCACCATTCACCCCATTTGAATCCATGTGACGTATGAATGAAACCAGAAGTGTTAGTTCTTTGTACGCCCTATTCAAATCAAGTAGATCACTTTACGAGCTTATAATTACTGTCTTAATTTGTCAACAACTTAACAAAGCTACTGTTATTTGTGATTTGTTTAGGGGTGGTGCGTTCCCCACCCCCCCAACCCCTTTTTATCCTTTAATTATATTCCATAATCTCTATTAAAGTTTTAATAGGATACTTTTTGTAATTTGTCTCTCCTCTCTCCTCTTTCACCAACCCTAAGGTCTCTTAACTCAACCCAAACCTAGCCCAGCCTTAGGTCGGGCAGGGATATCTCAGCCCAAGCCCAACCCTGTCGGATTTAGCCCAATGTAATCCAGACCTGATGAACCCTGATTGGGTTGGGTTTAACCTAATCCAATCCAATCCAATACTATTGGTTATTTGGTTATTTGATCTTGATGCATTGCAGAGGTCAAAGACTAAGGTTTTCATATATGTTTAGATTGTGGAAAACAAAAGACCTTTTTCTATAAGTACCCATTAATTATTATTATCATATTTATATGATTATACACTTAATAAACATAGATGGGTTGGATTGGGTTCGGTTGAGACCTCAACCCAAGCCCAATCCAACCCTGACTCGGGCCTGAAAATCTCAACTTTGACCTACCCTATGGGCTGAAATCTCAGCCAAAGCCCTATTCGGGCTCAGGGTGGGCTAGTGCTGGTTCAGGTTGACGGGCTGCCCCCCCATCCTATCCCATCCCATCCCATCCCATCCCATCCCATCTCCCTCCGTCCTCCCCATTGTTCTAGTCGACCCTACCACATTTGTCACTCTACAACCAACCCTGCTACCCCCACCAAGTTCCTCTTCAAAGCCCCATGCCCTAGCTAACTCCCAAAGTGAAATTTATGTGTTAGGGGCTCATGCTTTCATAATACTCACATGGGAAACGACAAAGACAAGGATTAAAAAAAGATGCAAAAATGATGTTGTAATCTTACACTAGCTTTGCAGAGAGGCTGTTTTCCAACTTGAACCAGCAATCACTGCTTCACAATGGAGAAATCTTACTGGATGCCGACCAGAGATATGAGGGAAAAACTATCATATTGCAGGGGGGGGGGGGGGAAGTAAACATTGGCAGCCTGACTATAGCCATCGTCGGAAACAGTAGCCATAGTAGTAGCAATGACATGCATATTATGGGTTTTGGCAAGTTTGGGGTGTGGGTTCTCCTATGCTGTAGCTTTCCTTCAACGATCCATCTTCCTTTTGTATGTCGTTCTCAGTCGTGAGGAGCTTATATTGTGATTTTTGGCTTCTTCTCATGGCGATCTTTCTCCATCTTCTTGCTTGCTACTTACTAGCACCTTCTCCTTGCAACTTCTCTTTGCTAGCACTTTGCTATCTCTTCAGTGACCTATGTTTTAGTCTCTTTGTCACATACTTCAGCTTCTCATCAGTTGCCGCCGGCAACACAAGCACTAGCGGATGTTTCTAGGGAGATTTAAGTGGAAGAACTCCGCTGAGCTATCTTCCTTTCTTGCTCGGCACCGTTAACAAGATCATTAATGTTTAGTTTCTTCTCCTCTGAAGCTTGGAGAGCTAATCGGATGTAGTCCCTTTCTCAAATATGATTCAACTTTTGCTTGGAAAGTTGAGTCGGTTCGTCATTGGTGGCCACCGGATTTGGCTGATAGAATTCTTTCTATTCCTATTTCCTTACCTAATGTGGATGATGTTTTAATATGGTTTCCTAATTCGAATGGAAAGTTCTCTGTTTCTTCTGCTTATAGTTTGGCTCTTAATCATCCCAATATAGTGAATCCTATTTGGTAGAAAATCTGGCATATTTCAGTGGCTCCTAAGGCTAAACTTCATTTTTGGAAAGTGGTGCTTGGTAAGGCTCCCACCTCGGATGTTCTTAATTTGGATTCTCGTTGCCCTTTCTGTTACTATACTGAGCTTAACCATGACTATCTTTTTTCCCCTGTCCATTTTTTTTCAAACCTGAATTCAGCGGGCTTTGATTTCATTCATACTAATCCTACTGTTTCAACTGGGAATTGGATTTCTGCTATTCTTGGCCTTTAGTTTCCGGAGAATCAATCCCTATGGTTATTTTCCCTTTTAGCTTCTGCAGTGTGGCACATTTGGCTAGCTTATCTAGATGCAATCTTCAGGAACTCATCTCCATCTCTAACAACTTTGACATGGAAATGTCGCCGATTTGGCCTTTATTACTGTCCACCTCCACCATTCCGACTTCGGCGGACATCAGTTGTTTACATTAAATGGGATCCTCCCCCTCCATCTTATGTGAAAGTTAATATTGATGGATCATCTTTAACCCGCCCAGGTGCCTCTTGTATTGGAGGAAATCTCAGAAATGCAGAGGGTAGGTTCTTAGGTGGCTTTTCTGGTTATGTGGGTCTCACATATGCACTTGTTGAAGAAAGCTTTAGCTGCTTGTTTTGCTCTTCAGAAGACCATTGAGATGGGTATGCAACATGTTATTTTAGAAAGTGACAATCTTTTAATCATCAACAACTTGAATCATGTGGTTGAAGACCATCCTTCACGTATCGATCACATCATGGAGGATTGTTTTGCCTTAGCTACAAGCATTCCTCATATCTTATATTGTTACATATATAGACAAGGAAATCAAGCTGCAGACTCTTTTGCTTCACATGGTTCCGATTATTTCTTGGATGTCCATCAATTGTCCTCTCCCCCCTCCAACCCTTCTTTATCTCTCACCTGTTACAAGGTGATCTGGTTGGTATTTTTGGTCTCTCTCTCATATTATACTGTCATATCATTTTATGAAAGGATAAAAGAATCAGATTACAAAGTTTGTAATTTTTCTAATTTATAAGTGATCTCTAATTTAAAAAATTAATTAAAATTGTAACATAATGTATTTTTGGTGAAAAAAAAAAAACATTGAAATTCAAAAACCAAAATGCTGATCTCACTGAGATCTACAACATGGTGTGAGATCACCCACAATTTCAAAATATTTTTTAATTTTTATATTATCCCCAAATTTAAAAAAAAAAAATGATTAAAATTTTAACATATTGCATTTTGGTCACTGAAATTCAAAACTCAAAATGTTATAGATCTCATTTATTTATTTAGGATGAATGTTGTAGATCTCAATGAGATATACAACAAAAAGTGAGATAATCCAAAAATTCAAAGTATTTTTATTTTCAAATTATTTGTGAATTTAAAAAAGTCTAGAAAATCACATAAATCATGTAATTTTACACAAATAAATGCAAATTATAAATAGAATCATATCATACTAATGTTCTCATCATAAACATGAGATCTACTTGTAAAAAAAAAAAAAACTATTTAAATGCAGAAAATACTTGAAATTTTTTTATTTGGGAAACCGACAACATTCTACATTGTTGGACTTGAAGATCAGTCCAAAAATTCAAGACCCTTCAAGTTCCATGCTAATCAAACCAAAGATGAGAGAGATTGCTTTGGGGAGGGGGAGAGAAGAATTTTGAATTCTTATTTCAAGAAATACAGATTATAAAGGCAAAAAGTTGAATTGGCTGATTCATATCGATATCCAATACATGGTCCATTCCGGCAACACATACTAGAATCGACCATATATCAGATCTAATACCAATTCCTAAAACCATGAAAGAGACGCCATAATTGCGAAGGTAAGAACATAAACACATCCCTTTTTCATCATTTTATCCCTTATATGCTTCATGATGTCGATTAACTAATTTCTTTTTCGATAGAAATATCAATTCACTAATTTGTTCAAACCAAACATGTCAATAAATTACAACAGGAAAAAAAATGTTAATAAATGGAACTACGGAAGATCAAGCATAGTTATTTACATAGGAGAGTCTGCAAACTAAAGGATAGAGATAGAATTTGGCTACTGCTCGATTGCTGGTGGTCAAAGAAATGAATCTTAAAAGGTATATTTGAAAATAGAGAAAATTGCATTGCCATCCCCTGAACTTTGGTCCTTATTCAATGCCACCCCCTGGACTTTTCGAAACGTCAAAACCATCCCCTAAAAATTCAAAAAATTCCAAATCGGTCCCTGCCGTTAGCCGACCGTGTTAAATGAATGAAAACCGGTTAGTTTTTTTATAATATACCCAAAATACCCCCACCTATTGTGAGAGGACAATATTGCCCTCTCTTTTATTTGCTTCTTCTAAACCCATCTCCCATCTCTCATCTCACTCCTCTCACTCACTCGGTCGAACAAGAAGAAGAAGAAGACGATGACGGTACGGTAACCTGCATCTCGATCCATCCCTCCGGCGTGCGATTCTCCCCCCTCTGGCATGCAAAGCTCTCCCCCCTCCGGCGTCCGAACCTCTCTCCCAAGGTATGTAGGGTTCGGCTTCTTCTTCTTCTTGGGCATTTAGGGTTCTTCTTCCTTGGTTAATCTAGGGTTTATATCCTATGGAATACTGGAGATGGGGATTTTTAATTTTTCATCTAAGATTGATTAAGTAGTGTAATAGCATTTAGAAGATGCAATTTTCCCTTATATAAATTTATACATTTTATTTTTTTTAAATGTTCATCCGGCCAGATTGTTCATTTCAGTCTGAATGGATTCATCCGATTTTTATTGTTTAATATTTGGTATAGTTCCTCTCGCTATTTCTAGTTAAATTTGATTTACATAATGGAATCTTCACCCTTTTTCCCCTCTTACATTACTTTCGTCTATTAGGGTTTCCTCTATTGAGACTACATTTTTCATGTTGTTCTGCACTGAAAAAAAAAATTCCCTTGTTCTAATTTTTGTTTAATCGTAAATTTTCAGTAGGTTTGATTTTTTCATTATTTGATTTTATTTTGAATTTAATTTTCACTTTTTCTTTCGTAATTTTGCATCTTGTGACTTTAATTGGTGTTTCCCCCTCAAATTTTTTTTTTTTTTTTTTTTTTTCTGAATAGAAGTTTGTTATCATGTTGATGTAGCTATTAGAATTGTGATGTTTTAAGATGCAATATTTGTCTAAACGGTGTGAAACTCTCTTCTCCCTCTTGCACCTATGGGGATCCACTTTGTTTGCTGCTCTCTTAAGATGCAATCCTCTTGCAGGATTGGGGTGATGTTCTTGTGATATGTGCCCATATGTTGAGATTTTGACCTCATTTTCTTGTATATTTAGATTTGATTTGGCGATTGTTGTTGTTAAATGATTCAGAAAATGAAGGAGCTTATTGAATGTATGAATTGAATTCTCTGGATTTGCCTAATCTGTATTTCTGATTCACATGGACAGATTTAAATCCAATATTGGTAGGTAGTTTTGAAAATCTTTTGGAAGTGAGAGGCTCTGTAAGAGGAATCCATGTCATATCTATCTATCCCAAATGATGTTTTTATTCACATATGATGGTAGATTATGAAACTATTGATCATTTTTGGAAAAAAAAAATAAAAGAGAGTTAGACAAGATCAGTTATTTATGTTAAGTGTGGATTGATGTGTTAACTAGATTATTTTGTTATGAGAAAATATATATGGGAAAATAGTTGATATTTAAAAAATCCTATGATTAGGTTCTCTGTATTATGCATTGCTATGATTGGACCTTGATTTTGATATAGAAATCTCTTTTTTTGGATGTATAAATGCTTTGACTTGTGTATTACCTGACATGTTTGATGAAGAGTTTACCATTCTAATGAGTATTAAGTAATGTTACTGATTTTCTTTGTTTTCACATCTGAATTTTTTTTTAGCAATGAATGTTAAGTGTGCTATTGAATACCATTGGAGTGGGAAGACTGTAGTTAAAATTGTTGATTTAGACTTATATCGCTACTTGGACATGGTGTATGACATCTACAATGAACTCATCACACATGTGCCTGTGGGTCACAATGTTGTTTTCAAAGTGAAGTGTATATTACCAAACAATGAGATAAGGGAGGTAACAAATAATCCATCAGTGTATGAGTTGTTTGGGTTGCATAGTTGTGATATGATAAATATATATGTGGATGACATTGTTCACAGCAAGTCTGCAACCGATGAATTTATAGTTAACCGGTTCCCTAGCAGTCTGGTTAATGATAGAGATGGTGAACTTGATGATGAACCTAGTGGACAATGTCAACAGGGGTTCTGTTGAGTGCAATATCTGTTGATGGGAACAATGATATTTTTCCTATTGCATATGGTGTAGTTGAAGTTGAGTGTAAGGATAGCTGGATGTGGTTTCTGGATAATTTACGAGATGCTCTACTCGATGACAGTGATGATATGTCACTCACATTCATGTCAGATAGACAAAAGGTATACTTTTCTTTCTCTTTTTTTTCTTTTTTATATGTATTTTGAATTACTCATTTATATGTCCTAACATTTTCCATATGTGTTGTATAGGGACTGTCAATTGTGATTTCTACAATTTTCCCTTATGCTCACCAAAGAATCTGCAGTAGGCATCTATATCAAAACCTGAAGGCAAAGCACTCTGGTATGCTATTGAGACTACATTTTTGGGCTGCCTCATAAGCTTCAATTGAACTTCAGTTTCAAAAGGAAATGAATAGCATCAAGGAGATTAAGGAAAATTCATACTTGTATTTGAATGAAAACCCCTCGAGGATGTGGTCAAGGCATGCTTTTGATGTAGGAGCAAGGAGTGACCATGTCATGAACAATATGACTGAGTCATTTAATCACTGGATTGGAGACTTAAGGAGCAAACCCATTCTCACATTGGTTGATCACCTAAGGGTGAAAATAATGGATATGCTACATAGAAGGTATGAGAAGGTAACCATGTGGGAGGGTAAAGTAACACCAAGGGTTATGGTGAAGTTGAACAAGGTTCAGCAAGAAGCAAGGCATTGCAGGTGTCAACCGGCAGGTGAAGGTCAATGTGAGGTCTTAGATAGATTTGGAAACAGATTTGTGGTTAATTTGAACCATTACAGATGTGATTGTAGAGTTTGGGAAAGCACTGGAATACCTTGTCTCCATGCTGCAGTTTCTGTATCATACATAAGGGGAGAGTTGGTCAACTATTGTGATCCATTTTTCAGTATTGGAAAATACTTGGATACATACAAAGAGATGATCCATCCACTTCCAGATTTGGCAGTGTTGAAGGATGATGCTCTTAATGAGAGAGTACTACCACCAAATCTGAAGAGGTTACCAGGTAGACCTCACAAAATCAGGAAAAGAGAAGCAGGAGAAGCATTTCCTTCAGATTTCAGAAGAGATCATCATCAATTAGGTGTGACATCTGCAAGAAGGAAGGACACGATAGGAGGACACGCCCAAGGGCTGGAGATGCTAAGCAGGATAGATGTACTAGTAAAAAGAAGAATATAAAGGTAGATGCAACTCACTTTATTTATTTAGTTGAAACTTGTTTAATAAATATCTCATACTTATTTGTTGTTGTGTAGAAGAAACATAAAGGAGAGAGTGAAAATGAGATTAGCACATCTCAACGACTGACTAGATCACATGTATCTACGTCTAGCACAGTTAGGTGTTTACAAGACAAGGTATTGACCAAGCAAAAGATCAATCAAGCAAAGAGGACAGCAAGGGAGAGGGAGAAGAAATGAAGTACAAGCAATCTGGATGTTTTAATTTAGAACAAGAAAAAAATGTTGTATAAAGTTACTTTTTCTGACTTTAAGACAGTTGGGTGTTTCCTTATGGTTTTGGATGTTTTTGACGGATTTGTTTTTTTTTTTCTTAAGAGCTATTTCTATTTCACACTAGACATGGTTATATGGAATATGTTATGAATAGGAATTTGAACAAGTATTCATGGATATGTCTTGGATGTTTTTTTATGGTATAGGTTGTGATGAAATATGTTGGTTTCAAGTGTGTAATGTCACAGGTATTTAATTAAGATATTGTCCATTTAATATTAGACATGGGATGTCAATTTGGCATGAGAAAATCACATTGTCAATTTGGAATTAATTATTTACAGGTATTAAATGTCTTTTTATAGCCAAAATGCTGCCCGTTTACAGTTAAAATGCTGCCCGTTTGTTTTCGGAACTCATCACAATGCTGACCCTCTCTCCATCAAAATGCTACCCATTCAATTTGAGGGTCATGATTAATCAATAACTTAGTAATAAGAACAGTGAGAATGAACGATTTCATTTAGTTCAGATTCTTACATACTTGACACAACTTCACTATTAAACATTGTAAAGTCATTTTTTAACACATAACACTAAACACACCACCACAAGCACACCAATTACAATTTTCATTGTTCCATACGCTTTCTCTAAATGCTTAATTCTTTTCTTCAAGGCATGAATCTCTTCTTTCATCTGTTGACTCTGGATTCTTTCACCAACAGCTGCTTCTGAATTAGTTGCAGGGGGTAGCAAAAGTCTTGGTGCAGCTATAGGTTCACACCATGAGAAGAATCGACATCTTCTTGGTGTTTCAGGGCAGCAGTAGTACAACATGTTTGGGTGCGAACTAGACTCTGAAATTCACACCAATGCCCTTTTGGGTTCAGGACATTTGCATCTAACATTCACAAACCTTAACCCACTTTGACTGCTGTCATTGACACTCGTGGTAGACATCGGTAATCTGCAAATTAAACATGATAAAAGTGGATTACTATTACTTAGCATCTAGAGTATGAGAAATGCTCAAAATATAGACCCAGAACTCAAAAACAGGGAACACAAGTCATAGATCTAGAACAGAGAAAACACTAAAACTTACAATGTAATTTCACCAGCCCTTTCAAAGCTCTACAAAACAACAGTAACCACCATATTCATCAGCAAACAAGCTATTGGAAACATAACAAATTAAGTGACAAAGCACCCATGAACCCTCGAGGAAATCAGGATTTCAAACAAAATAAGAAGCGAAATCAGATAAATTCAAGGATACTGACATAGTGAAGAGTCCAAATTAATTACTGAATTACAAAACAATCACCATCAAGGATTAAAGTATCGGTATCGATCGGCCAAAATTAAGATACGTATCGGAGGGTATCGTATCATATCGGAGATACACTAAGATACGCTAAAGATACACACATAAATGGATAGGAAACATTTTTTTAAACACTTTTGCATAAAGAATTTGTTAAAAAAAGCTATTGATAACATGTATTATGCATAAAAACTAAATTGAGGGTATCGTACTAAGAATTCAAGGTTTGTAGTTGTCCCATAAATATAAAATCCTGGTTCCCAACCTTGATTTCCACTTTAGTTAGAAAGAAATATGGCTGACAGCAACTTTGGAACAAAAACCCTTCAAAAAATCGTGTTTTTCTGAAAAATTACCCATCTTGGCCATTATATGAACGTAGCGCACTGTTTTGGTACATATCGATACTACCGATACGTATCGATACTCACCGATACGTACCGATACGTACCGATATATATATATATATATCGATACTCACCGATACGTGCCGATATATACCAATACGTACCGATCGATACATACACCGATACTCACCGATACGTACCAATACATACCAAAACGTACATTTTACCTCAATTTTATATTTTTCATAGAGTCGTATCTAGGCATATCGTATCGTATCGTATCAATGTGTATTGGTGGTGTATTAATGCATATCGATATGTATTGTAGGATATATATCGATACAAAAGGATTTTAAAAATTTCATGTATCATATCGGTGTGTATCGTATCGGTCAGCTAAATTTAAGATACGTATCGGAGGGTATCGTATCGGTATCGGAGATACTTAAAACCATGATCACCATTCTCATACCCAAAACGAAATTTAAGAACACAGAACGAAATACAAGAATGAAGTAACAGAAGATTTTAAATTCACCTCTGTTGCGAAAAATATTAATCAATCCGAACTGAAAAACACCCCAATCATGGGATGATTCTCATGGACAGTGACATCCCATCATCATCTTCTAGATGCTATTACACTACTTAATCAATCCTAGATGAAAAATTAAAAATCCCCATCTCCAGTATTCCATAGGATATAAACCCTAGATTAACCAACGAAGAAGAACCCTAAATGCCCAAGAAGAAGAAGAAGTCGAACCCTACATACCTTGGGAGAGAGGTTCGGACGCCGTAGGGGGGAGAGCTTTGCACGCCAGAGGGGGGAGAATCGCACGCCGGAGGGAAGAGAATCGCACGCTGGAGGGAAGAGAATCGCACGTCGGAGGGATGGATCGAGTTGCAGGTTACCGTACCGTCATCGTCTTCTTCTTCTTCTTGTTCGACCGAGTGAGTGAGAGGAGTGAGAGGAGATGAGAGATGAGAGATGGGAGATGGGTTTAGAAGAAGCAAATAAAAGAGAGGGCAATATTGTTCTCTCACAATAGGTGGGGGTATTTTGGGTATATTATAAAAAAACTAACCGGTTTTCATTCATTTAACACGGTCGGCTAACGGCAGGGACCGATTTGGAATTTTTTGAATTTTTAGGGGGTGGCTTTGACGTTTCGAAAAGTCTATGGGGTGGCGTTGAATAAGAACCAAAGTTCAGGGGGTGGCAATGCAATTTTCTCTTGAAAATATTAAAACCTAGGTAACCCAAGGGGAAGGTGAATTACTCGATATCTTTGACTGTCCGCACAGGTCTTAGCCAAAGTAGCAAAATATTTTCCCAATAACAGATTCAGCGTGAGAGTTAAATCTTTTTTTATCTTTTTGTAGATTATGTTTTCGTGGGTTCCTTGATGTAATCTTCAATGAGAGTTTCTTCTTGTACCTATTTCTCTTGCTTCCTTAATTTATGTGAGCATCAGGTATACCCTCCAAGCGTTTATTAACAACTATACTCTTGCGCTGATCCATGTGCTGAACCTGAGAAGCGCTTTATGATGATCTGGAAAAGGAATATTTCCCTGAAATGTCCGGAAGAATCCACCTGACCAATTGGGTTGACAAGATCAATACTCTAGTCAGCCGAGGGCAAAGTCGTGATGGTTTACTTCTCTTCTACAAACTCCATAAGTCAGGAGATTGGATAACCAGGTTTCTTCTCTCAGCTGTTCTCAAGGGCTGTACAGAACTTGAGACTTCTCAAGAAGGCAAGCAAGCTCATTGTGCAATCCTGAAACATGGGTTCCATAGTGATGTCGTCCTCATGACTTCCCTCCTCAACGTGTATTACAAATGCATTAGCATTGAAGAAGCACGCCGGGTATTCGATGAAATGCCTGAGAGAGATGTTGTCGCAACAAATAGCTTGATCACCGGCTTGTGCCGATACCACTTAACATCGGATGCAGTCCAATTGTTCGAAAGAATGTCTGAGAGGGATGTGGGATCATGGAATTGTTTGATTTCGGGCCTTGCGCAGAACTTTGAAGGTGAGAAAGCTCTTTCTTTCTTCAGAAAAATGAGGTCAGAGGGAAAGGAATTTGATTTTAGAACCATGGTTAGTGTCCTTTCAGTTTGTGCCGATCTGGCGGCCTTGGTTAACGGTAAACAGATCCATGGTTTGGTAATTAAATATGGTTTTGAACCATATCTTCCAATTGGGAATGCTATCGTTGACATGTATGGTAAAAGTGGTTGCATGGATGATGCATGTGCTTGTTTTGATAATATGCCAGCCAAGAATGTAGTTTCCTGGACCTCTCTCATGGTGGGTTATGGGAAGCATGGCTTAGGGTTGGAGGCTCTCAAAGCATTTGATCGAATGGAAATGGAGGGGATCCAACCTAACAAAGTGACTTTCTTGGGTATCCTATTTGCATGCAGCCATGCTGGACTAGTACAGGAAGGATGGAGGAGTTTCAACACTATGGTCTGCAAATACACTATTCAACCCATGATGGAGCACTATACATGCATGGTGGATCTTTTTGCGCGGGCTGGGCACCTTAAAGAGGCCAATGATTTCATAGAGAGAATGCCAATCGAACCAGATGCAAAGCTTTTGACTGCATTTCTGAGATCATGTTTCTCCTTCATGAATGTAGAGATAACAAAAAGAGTTGGGCAAAGATTACTCGAATTGAAGCCTGAAGCAGGAGCTTATATGTTGTTATCCAACTTCTATGGTGTGGTTGGAGACTTGGATGGGATTGTAAAGGTTAGAAAATTGATGACAAATAGAGGGGTAAGGAAAGAAAAGGCATATACATGGATCGAGATCAATAGAAGGGTGCATGCTTTTGAGTCAGGAGATAGATCCCATCCCCTCCATGAAGAGATTTGTGACTACATGAAGAATCTCATTGAGAAGATCAAAAATTATGGATATGTGCCAAATACAACCATGGTGATGCAAAATCTGGAAGAGCACAAAAAGGAAGAGATACTTCTCGGTCACAGCGAGAAGCTTGCAATTGGACTAGGACTCATCAGCACTCCACCAGGTACCCGGATTACAATAGTCAAGAACTTGCGAGTATGTAATGACTGCCATGATGTGACAAAGTTAATTTCCAGGATTGATGGAAGGGAAATTGTAGCAAGGGACTCCAGTAGATTTCACCATTTCAAGCAGGGGGCATGCTCTTGTGGTAACCATTGGTGAGTGTACAAATAAGATAAATGATTATGTTCATACTGTACAAGTTATGTGTTTTTAAGAACTCCAAAACACATTTCAAGCAAAAGACTAAATGTATACCAGTTTCAAATAAATCATGTCAAGTTCATATAAGATTTTTCATAGGGTTATAATATCATACAATGAATAGCTTCACTTCCTTCCACCAACCATTCCTTGGCCAGATGTACTAGACAAGCTAGGAGACATGTCTGTCCTCTTCAGCCCTTTGTCTGCACTCCCAAGAACATTAAGCTCTTCAAACAATCTGTATGATGGTACAAAGCGCTTGTTATCAGATGGAGGGGGTGCAAGCTTTGGAGTGTAGGTTGCCTGTGCTTCTTTTTGAATAGTTGAAACATCATTGCTTCCTGTAGGAAGTGAATAATTGTACTGCAAAGATCTAGGCATGGGCAAGGACATATTTGAACTGGCTGCATTGGTATGAGTCATAGTCATGTAAGGAGCTGCGGTAGATACAGAACTCTGGCTTGAGCTGGCAGGGCTTGTTGCCCATGGTGGGGGAGGGTAGTTGGATGGGTACTGGGGATATTGTTGATGCGGTTGCGGTTGAGGTTGAGGTTGAGGTTGAGGTTGAGGTTGAGGTTGGGCCCAAGGGACAATGTAACTGCTGTGCCCTTGGTTTCCAGGGTAGGGCGGGAAACCACATTGGTATCCTGGTGTACTGGGTGAAATGGGCACTGAATGCATATTTTGGTTAGAAGGGATAGCAGGTGCAGGGGGAACAGGAACTTGATGCATGTTCTGGTTAGAAACTGGTGGAGTTGTTTGAGGCTGGTAGGGTGAATTTGAGGTTGACAAGGTAATGCTCAGAAGGTCAATCATGTCTTGTTCTTTTGTAGATACTCGAACTGGTGCAGGAGGATCTGGAAGAGCCAATGAATTGCTTGGGCTGGGACTCACAGATTCTTCTGTTGACAGGGTTGTACCGTTGCTCAAGTTCAAGGAACATTCTTCTCCATTGCAAGCAGATGTGCCTTCAGAAGGCATAGGCCTGCTTTTGGTACGCCTGCAGTCATAAATCAACAAGTTCTGGTCATTAACGGAACTCAAATAGATCCCAAGCTCTAGTCACATAGCATTTACAGTCCCATGCAGGGAAATTTGGGCACAATTCAATGGGTCCCACCTATTATATATTTCAACCAGTATAAATTTGGCTGAATCTATGACCACAATTAATCAATATGTTCTACACCCTTTGCAAATTATTCACTGACAACTCAGAATGATGTGGCCATCTTTAAATATCACCTTTGAACGGGTAAATTTTCAACCCAAAGAAATATCTTAAAGTGGGAGCATCACCTAATGGCCATCACTGTGTAAGTGTAATGTGCATTGCTGTAGAAAAGGCACATTATATCTCCCTACTGAAATATAGATCTAGTTAATTTTGGATGATAAGGGACCTGCGAGCTAGCTGAGCAAAGTCGTCATCCTCTTCTTCCTCATCTTCGACCTGGCAGCTTGTTACTGAAGATAGCGGTGTAGAGGAGCTCACACTTGGTTGGGGGAGGTAGTCTGTCACTTCATTTGGTTGGGGGCTGGAGTCCCTCGCTTCATTTGGTCTGGAATTGGTGTCTCTTTCTTCAGTTGGTGTAGGTTTGGTGTGTCTTACTCCAGCAGGCAAGGGTGAACCACAGGCTAGAGCATCATGTTTTGCAAGCAGATCTTGTAAGCTGTCATTTAATGCAAGACCCTGACCAAGGAGCTCCTCATCTCTGCAAAGACAAGCAAATTATTGTACTTTCAAAACCCTGTGAACAAATATTAAATTTTGGCATCGGATGACCTAGGACTGACCTCAAAGCAGTTTCACTTTCAAGTTAAATATTTATCATTTTACTAGCAGCACCAGGGCTTCTTGGTCATCTAAGAGCTAGTAGAAGCTAGTTACCAAGTAATCTCTTCTGTTTTACTTTTCAGATTGAAAAAGGATCACGGGTGTAAGAAATAGATTTTCCCTCAATGTTTGAAACTTAGAAGAGGTCATATCCTCTGGTGAAGCTATATGAATACACTATTATAAAATAATCATTAATCAAAAGTATAACTTCCCCTACCGACAAATAACACATAACCTTCTGTCTTCATGTAAGCCATGTACAGATTGACAAACAGAAGGCGTAATGAGTCAAAACCATGACTAGGCCAAATGAACTTTGAAGTATCCTTTTCCAACAGCATAAACAGACAATATTCTTTTTCCCCCAGAAAACTCACCCAGTTGAATTTAGCATCTCTATCAGCTTTTTCTGGTTGGAGCGACACCGATCGACAAGTTCAGCTATCACTTCGTCTTTAACTGCCTATGTATAGAGACAAAGGGGGAATATGCAATGTTATAATTCATTTGTTTAATCAAATTGAGATAAGTAGTAAATTCGTCTCTCAAAAAAGATACCCGGGCTTGGGGATCAGTTTATTCCTTGTTCCAAATCCACTACAACTACAAGCATGGCCAAATAAGCAAATACACGACATGTACTCCCAAAATAAGATAGTTAACATTATTGGTACATGAGTTTGTAGGAACATAATGTAATGGGCACTATGTACAAGACACGTCTGTTATTGTGTTGCAATCGCCGAGATAATCTTGTACTGGTTGATGACTTTGTATATTACTTCTTGTTGAGATAAAAGAATTTGGTACACAGTGAAATCGTATTGGATACTCTCCTTAAGGTTTTTAAGCGGCCCTATTAGTGCAGTCTAGGTTGATCTACACTTATACCCATGGTTCAAGGTTTCCACCGATACCGTCAAAATTTCTCACATTTCCATGTATCCTAGGACTCTGATACCAAATACCATGTGACTTTTAAAAGTCACTGGTTTCGACCAGTATTGACCAAAATTCCCACATTTCGACCCAAATGTGAGAATTTTCCTAAAAAATGTGAGAATTTTCGAGTGGACCAATGGGTGATCCCTTATAAAACCTTCTTAAATGGGAAACCAAGACTTTTTATTTCAAAATTTTTAACCCTCTCCCCCTATTGCTTCTCTATGAAGTGAAAAACTTGGAAAAACCCTCAATATTTTGCCCTTGTGCCTTCAAATCTTCATCTAAGCTTGGATCTTGCACATTCATAGCAAATCTCCCTAAGGAAAGGAGCTTGGACTAAAAAGGTAAATCACATCTTCCCTAAACCTTAAGTGCCATCCTTTGAGAACACTGATTCATTTGGATATGATGGTGGATAACTGGGTATAGACAATATGGTGGATCTTCTACTTCATTTGGACAGGAGGGTAGTTCAGGTGGTGGGTATCTTTTATTGATAGTATCTTTGAGTATCCATCCCAATCTTGTGTGCCACATCCACATCCTATCACTATGACTGGTCCATTCCCTAGGCTAAGATACCTAGCTGATGTTGATGATGTATCTTATAGATGGGCAGTGACGAACTACCAAAACAATTGGGCCCAAAACATGTCATGGGACATATATGTCGTGCATTCAGAGGAGCGGTACGGCATTTGCAGTGGTACGTAGCTTGTGGACTGGAACCGCCTAGACACTCTACTTAGAATTGAGTGTTGAGTGTTGAGTGTTGAGTGTTGAGTGTTGAGTGTTGAATGTTGAGACTTGAGACTTGAGAGGTAACTCACAATTATGTAATATTACTATTTAGAGTAATTTGCATCCCCCTCCCTTATAGTTTGCGTTTATTCCACCCCCCTCCCCTGTGTTTTAAAAAATTCCACATACCTCCCCTGTCAGATAAGTCGGTTAGTAAACTGTTAGTTGTGGATGTTAAAGTACGATTCTACCCTTCTGCCTTTACCAAAATTTTTATTACCAATTATACCCTTATCCCTATCCTCTAACCCCAATCCCTATAGTCGAACCCTCACATTCAATATTCCACTCACCCCATCACCACGGCAGGGATTCTTGGGCTCAAACAGCGACGGAGATACTGACGGCGACGGAGATATCAATGGTCAGGTGTGACAAATCGACGGCAACGAAGGGATCGACAGTGACGAAGGGACCAACCGATCTCCACCGCCCTGTGATGTATGTTTCTGAAACCAAATGCTTTCGTTGTTCCTTTCTCCACCTCAACCAAAACAAACAAATCACAGATAGAAAGAAAGAGTAGTGAGACTAACTTTCGTTGTCCCTTTCTCCACGTTCTTCCTTGCTTTGTTTCAAAATAGTCACCTTGTGCTTGAAGCTTCCTTGCACAACTGTACCTCCCCTGTATTTGAATCTCTATTTATTTACTATCTCTTCTTATTTTTTGGTGCAAAAGCTTCCAGGGGAAACAAACTCCAAAGGCAGCAGTCGCCCTTTAATCTCCAACAAATCCTCAGAAAACGAAGATACTCAAACGTTACTCGATATAAGAGAGAAAGAGAGAGAAAGAGAGAGGACAGCTGTAAATTTTCACAGCCATGACCCATCTTCTGCGAGTTCAAATCTTTTGCAGAGTACAGTGATGGTTGGCATTCCCAGTTCGTATCCCCTCCTTTCAGGTTTCTTATGAGCTCATCAAGGTTCTCTCACACTAAAAAGGAAAGCAAGATGACATTTTCCTTCGAATCCGAATAGAACCACCACGACATTACTCCATAACTCGATCGAATATTGAATCCTGGGCCCCCGATATCATATGTAGCGATGAACTGTAGGTACCAATAAAAAATGTAACCAGATTTTTTTCACCCATTTGATCACCATTACTGTCCCAGAAGAGTTTGATCATGAGTTCTTGGATAATTCTGCTCTTTAATTATTATAATTTTTAATTGTTTGATATTAACTATGTTGAACAATGAACCTTCCATTTTAGCAGGGATAGATAGAGATTTGCAGAGCTTTCCTGAACAATAAACAGAGAAAGACGAAGGAGAAGAGGTAAGATGAAGTAAATATGGAGAAATGCTTTCTAATCACAGCCAATACAGAAGATACAGAATAAACGGTTGACGTTCGTCGCTCGTCGCCGTTGATCGCTCAACGCTACTCACCGCTCGCCACTTGCCGCTCTCAGTCGCTAGCCGTTGCTTCAGCCTCTATAGGTGAGACGAAAGTGAAGAAGATAACCCTTTATCTTCTAATGGGTATAATGGTCATTACATTCTACAGGGGTGATTTGGGTATTCACAAAATATTTTAAAAGCTTAACAGACATAATCTGACGGAGTCATATTTTCTGTCAAATTTGTCAAAATACAGGGGAGGTATGTGGAATTTTTAAAAACAAAGGGGAGGGGAGTGGAATAAACACAAACTACAGGGGAGGGAAATTTCTCTACTATTTATTTTGGATCATTTACATTATTTTTTATTTGTTTTGAACTTTAATAATGTAATTCACATTTTCAGTTAAGAACTTATATATGTACTTGTGTAGTACAGTATCAGTCAACGACTTAATGTACTTTAGCAAACTTTGGTCAACACCACAAGTATGACTTTAGATTTTTTTCCATGAAACTAACTATGTGAATGGGTTAGAAATGTCTAAAATATGATGTACACAAAAAAGAAGGCAAAAAAAAAATCGAAACCAAAGTTTTCACCAAATCGGAAAAATTTCCTAGGTTTCCTTGAAATTTTCAGATTTCAACTGAAATTTCGGTCTCCCCAATGGTCGAAACCATAGTTTTTAATGCGCTGGTAAGGCGATGCCTTAGCAGCGCCTTGACGCTGATGCTATCTAGAGATGGTAAGGCAGTGCTCCGCCTTACGTGAAGTGGCATCTTATGGTTTTTTTTTTTTTTACACATTTTAAAATTACTTGATGAAGATTCCAAATATAGATTTTTTATTGTTAGGTGTATGGTTTTGTTAACACTTGAGATGTATGAGATCAGCTTTACTCCACCAAAAATAACCAAAA
>NC_056562.1:724631-731040 GCF_013358625.1 Macadamia integrifolia | reverse complement strand
ATTTTGTCAAGGGTTTTAAGAAAGGGCTTTGAGAAGGAATCAAGGAACAAGGAAGAACCACTGATCCAGGCGACCATTTTGCTCCGGCAGCGGTGAGCTTCATTCTTCTTTGACAGGAGTAGAAATATAGTGGATGACCTTAGGACTTAGGAACTTATTTTGGCATCATAGAGGTAAGTATAATAAATACTTATATTTTTTATGTCTTCTTTTCTTTATATTTATAATTTTGTTTCATAATTATGTATTTATATTATATGTTAATATGTTATGATGATTGATGATTGATGATTGATGATTGATGATTGATGATTGATGAAGATGAACTTAGTTTATTCACTTTATTGATTTGTTTTCTTGATGAATATCTTACATTGGTATGAATATGAACCTTTAATATTTATTTAACATATGAGTAATAGGATCCAACCGGGATTTGAGCCAAATAGATTGGTTTTATAAAAAAATTACATAGGAATGCTTTAGTCAATAAGGTAACGCTTTATGCCTGCCTTATCGCTAAGGAGCTTCGAAAGACCTTCAAATGCCTCCGTCGCCTTACCGCCTTAAAAACTATGGTCGAAACCCGATATCTTGAACCTTACTTATACCTCCAATATGAAAATCACCCCCTAATCACAAATGTTGCACTCTTAAATGTGATTACATCAGGTGTCCATAAGCTATACTTAGTTACTCAAGAGAATAGAATCTGGGAACAGAACGGAAAACAAACAATAAAGAACAAAAGGAACACTCTTGGAATGAAGCAAGCAGTGAGCAGAGCATATGCATTCTAATTATTCTAACACTATTCCCTTCATAGGTAATAAGTATTTATAGGCAAAGACTGTACCCGTACAGATACACCTATGCATCTATAGGCACCTATATATATATATATATATGTCTCTTGCCATGTACATACATACTGGTATATGTATGTACATGTAGGTGCTATGTACGTAGGATGTGGTGCATGCATAGGTGTGTCAAATAATGTGCCTTAAATGAATTGAATGAATTTGCATTTGAATTTGGTTTTGCAACAAAAAATAATGTCTAAAAATCAAGCAATAACCAAACCAGTACCCATACCCGTACCCCGACCCTCTATACACACTTCAATTACCAAGTAATCAAAAGAGCTAAGCTAAAGAAAACAAAAAAGAGAGCTCAAGGGAGCTGCTGTTTTGAAACTTAAAACACCAACAGCATTGCTTGTGCAACAGGTCAGACATTCACCACTCAGAAGATCATAACCGCCCTAACTTTTCGAAGTTGATGTAGATCAAAAGTACTCCTTGAAGCACCAATGCAGGAGGAATTAAAGAAGGGTATATTGGGAAGTAAAAAAATGAGTTAAACCTAACAAGTCGGGCCTTCTTCACCAATGCAGAGATGAGCTCTCTTGCGAGAAGGAGAGATCTCTCACCCAAAGGACCAAATCGAACCAGGGTTCTAGGAATAACTTTCCAACCCTCAGGCCTATTGAATTCTACCCAAAAACAGTTTAATAATCAATACACAAGCCAGGAAGAATCCTTGCAATCTGAACCTGGTGATGGAAGGGAAACCAGATCTGAATCTGAGTTACAAACAAATGAACCGATTGGAAGCAGGGAACCTGGGTATTAATCGCCCTAGGGAAAGGAACCTGTGACTCCAATCTCAGGACAAATCAACCTCTGTTAAATGATCCGAGGAGGCCTTCCCTGAATCTGGTAATACCACCCAAAAAGAGAACACAAGAAACTATTATTATGATAGGAAAACAGGGGAACGGGGAATGATGAGAGAGAGAGAGAGAGGTCACACGACCTAACTGCTATTGTACCATCCTGGCACCATAAACAACTGCATAAACTTAATTCTTCAGATCTGCCGAATGAATTGGGTTACAAACCTATTCATAAGAAACAAAATTAAAAGCTTCCTAATTGAAAATTTAAAATTGAAATAGAAATAAAATCTCCTAATTACTTCCTAAAACTTAGACTAATAAAAATAGAAACACTATTAAACTCAAATTGGAAATTCCCTACTTGTCTAATAACTACCCAAAAATAAAAAGATTACATATATTTCCCAAATAAAATAAATCCTAAATAATTAAAATATCCTACTGAACCCAAAAACCCAATTAAACCCTGTTCATCTCGGTCTAAATTTCCAGAACGGTTAATCCGGTTCAGCCACGATTCTGCATCATACCATCAACTTGATAGGTCTGTAGAGCGGCTTAAAGCTCACTTGGATGCTAAGGGATACACTCAGACATATGGGGCTGATTACTTTGAGACACAATCTGTTAATGGTTTGAACTCTATTCGTGTTCTCATTTCTTTGGCTATTAATATTAATTGGTTGATAAAAAGAATGCATTTCTGTATGGTGATTTACTTGAAAAGGTCTACATGAAGCAACCTATTGGGTATGTTTCTCGAGAGGGAAAATGCACAGAGAGTATGTAAGCTTCGCAAAGCAATTTATGGTTTGGAATAGTTGCCTAGAGCTTGGTCTGATAAATTAAACAAGTTGCTATTGTTTATGGGTTCACACAATGCTGCTTTGCTCACTTTGTGTTTGTTTGTTGCTAAGATTCCAAGGTGATAGTGTTAGTTGTTTATTTTAATGACATTATCATCCCTAATAACAATTTAGCTGGTATTAAAGGTGTCAATACCTCCTTATAACAACACTTCCAAATTAAGGACTTGAGTGTTCTCAAATATTGTTTAGGAACTGAGGGATTTTTCTTTTTTTTTTAGATGAACAAAAGTTTCATTACCAAAGGGAAAAGGAAAGAAAATGCACAGCCCCTGAGGGGGAAAGAACAGGAAAAAAACAAGCTAAAATAGAAAAACAAAGCAACCTGTTGGTGTACGATGTCTTGTATTCCGTCACAGTTTAATCCATGGAGTACTGGTGCAGCGCCTCGACAGGTAGGACAGTAGTCCCACTATATATTGAGGGCAGTTGTGTACTTTTTCGGATTAGGGTTTTTCACTATATATTTGTAGCGAGGGTTTCTTTCTCTGAAATGCAAGCAATACTGAGAGGTGTGAGAGACGAGCATTGTAACCCTATTCTCCATTGATAGTGAAGCAGGATCTCATCTCACCGGGGACGTAGGCAATCTTGCCGAACCTCGTAAATCTGTGTATTGCTTGTTCTTGTTTTTCCATTATCTTCTACATCGTTTTAGGGTTGCATTTCTACACAACCTAGGGAGGGGGGAAGTAGGGTGCAGAATGGAGGAGGGCAAACCCCAAGAAACAATAATGAGCCTATTCTTTGGAGAGTCCCTTGTATGGCGATAGGGGAGCATAGAGAGCTTCAAATTGACATAAAAAAGATGGCTTTCCAAATCATGTCCAAAGATCTAGAGTTAGAGGTCCATTTTCAAAGATTGCATTCCATCTAAATGTGGTTGATAACAGCATAGAAGGCAAGCTTTCTAGCTGTGTCACAGATAGAACTCCCAGCAAAGGTCATGTCTACCCAGAACCATTCTCTCTAATGGGGGAGGATGCGACGGTGACAAGACTAGCAGTTGGAGAGTGTTTTCTTACAGATGGAGGAGAAGAAAGACAAACAAAGAAGAGGTGGTCGACGACCTCGACCCCATTCCAGTAAAGCAGCAAGCTGGAGGGACATGACTGTGCTTGAAAATAATGATTCGGTTGGGAGGTAGTTGGAGAGAGCTCTCCAGGTTGAAAAGCTATGACGAGGGATATGACCTTTAAACCTAATAATCTTACACCAAGGAGCGAGAGGATGATGAGACCAAACCAAATCCCAGGCTGAGGAGGAACTGAAGGAGCTAGAGGGGTCCGGAGCCTAGATGATTCTACCCATTCTGCCCCAGTGACTGAGGGGAATGGGAGGGAGGGAGGGAGGAGATAGGTGGCCTAGGAACCATCAGAGATTATGGATGCAACAAAAGAATATTTTTGGAAGGTCGGAAGTGTAAACGGTTCTACCATTCTGACTCCAACTATCAAGAAGAGGACACCAGAGGGGTGCCAATTATCCATCCAAAGAGAGGTGGAGGTATCATCATCAATTTGGGTGAGAATGGCCTATAGGGCAATCAGACGGATTTTCAGGATCTTGCTCCAAACACAAGAGGCATCAAGGGGGATGGGTGATGGGTTAAAGTCTTTCCTAATGATGTAGGAGTGGATCCAAGAAACCCAGATGTTATTATGCTTGGATACAATCTTCCAAAGGAGGATTAGGATTCCAACAGTATTGACATCTTAAATCCGACGCAAACCTAATCCTCTTTCTTGCTTAAGGAGGCAAACAGTCGACGAACTAATGGGATGAAGGAATCCAGAAGAGTCCCCACCTTTTTAAAGGAAAGAGCAAATGAGAAATTCCACTTTCTTGATGGAAAATTAAGGTAACTCGTAAACATCAGACAAAAAAAGGTAACAAGAAAACAGATCTATCTAATGAGCTCCAACTTGCCATGAAGGAAAGGAACTTGCCCTTCTAAAGTTGTAACAGCTTACGCATGAGGTCAAGCATAGGAGTGTAGTGGTGAGAAGTCAATCTGACTGAAATAAGGGGAAGACCCAAATAATTGAAAGGGAGGGAACCGAGGGAGAAACTAGTCAGATTAAGTAGTGGGATTTGAGGTAATCTGGGCACCCAAGAGAAAGAGATGGGATTTGAAGAGATTGACTTGACGACCATAAATCTTCAAAAAGACAGAGGGAAGACATGATGAACTGGATGAATGGAGAGTCATCCATAGAAAAAATCATGAGATCAACAACAAAAGCAAGATGAGTGAGATTGAGGGCTTTACATTTAGGAAGGGGTGAGATGAGATGAAGGTCTATAGATGTCTGGATGGACCTCGAAAGGACCTCAAGGGCAAAGGAGAAAGGAAAGGGGAGAGGGGGCAGCCTTGCTGAATGTCAACGAGGGGGAAAGACATGCCATAAAGGACCTTAGAGATGAAGTCCTACCTACTGGAGTAAAAAAAAAATTGTGTAGATCAATATTAAGGAGGGCGGCTGGGGAGTGGGATTTCTGGTCAAATTCCTCATAAGAAACTTGGAGTTTGTGACGATAAGGAGTTTGTAGACAAGCATCAATATAGAAGACTGTCGGTAAACTCACCTACTTTACTGTGACTAGGCCTGAAATATCATTTGCAATACGTTTTATAAGCCAATTCATATAGAACCCCAAGTAGGCTCACTAGGAGGTGGCATATCGTAATTCGTGATATCCTAAGGGTGCTCCAAGAAAGGGGGGTTTCATTTATAAACCTCATAGCCATATTGATCTTGTTGGTTATTCTGATGATGGTTGGGCAGGTGCTGAAGGCAATGGGAGATTGACCATTAGTTACTATACGATTGTTAGTGGTAATTTTGCTACTTGGAGGAGTAAGAAACAAGCTACAATGCATGATCTACTGTTGAAGCTGAATACAGAGTCATGGCTCATACTGCAATTGAAACAATGTTATTAAAGTCACTTATTCTGGAGCTTGGTTTTCCAATCAACAAGCATGTTGACAAGTATTGTGATAATTAGGCAACTATTTATATCATCACTAGTAATTTTTCCTTCCATGAACAAACAAAGCATATTGAATTTGACTGTCATTTTGTGAAGAAAAAAATGACACAAAAGTTAAACTCCACTCCGTTTATCAATTTTTCTAATCAACTTGGTGACTTCTTTACCAAAGCTTTGGTTTGAAATGTATTTCTTCAAGGATGTTCCAAACTAGGCATGTGAGATATTTATGCTCCAAGTTGAGGGGAAGTTTTTAGAACTGCGGGGTGTATTTTAATATGTTCCTTCTTGCTAAAAGGCTAATGTGTTCATACTACATACACATAAGTTTAGGCATTATTTTGTAATTATTTGGTATTATAAAAATATCTATTGGCAGCTGGTTAGAATAATTTTCTATTCCCTATCAGTATGCTCTTTTTTCTCTACTTTTTTTCTTTTCTTGCCCAAGTCAGGTATTGGATATTCTTGGTTTTATTCTATCACAACCTACACCAAATGTAATCCTTGAAAGAGAGTGCTATCATCTCAAGGAGCATCCTAAGTGACATTTAAGAATCCTGCCCATACAGTGCGTGCTTGCTTTAACAGCTAGATACTGGTCATACTTCATGCTAACATTTCCTCCCTTAAGGCCCTGTTTGTTTGATGGAAAATAGTGGGGTGGGAACAAAGGGGTGGGTAACTGTAGGGTTTTCCATTAAATTTCAAAAAAGGCAGGTGTTTGGTTCATCCTGGGTGAGAAACTAGCCAGAACTCCATCCATTAATTAAGGAAACATGTTCACCTACGTGACAAGCCATTCCCACCCCTCCTTTAAAGTCTCACCATTTTGGGTAGGAATTTTTTTTTTTTTTTTGGG
>NC_056562.1:646976-724611 GCF_013358625.1 Macadamia integrifolia | reverse complement strand
GGGGGGGGGGGAGAGGAATGGCTTTATTACATGTGCAGCCCAGAACTCTATTACCTAGTGGAATAAAAAACTAATTGGAACTGTTTTATGTTCAGAAGATATAGTGATTATATGAATAACGTGGGCTAACACTGCAACATAACAACAGGGAAACAAAAAACTATGATTCCAAGAAGAAGAGTATAGTTGCATGAGCCCTCGAATGAAATGATCATAAATCAAGTTTTAGTCATAGATGGAAACAACAGCACATCCATTAAACCACATCCTAATCTAAATCTACTTTACTGTCTCAACTGATCCCTCATCAGGGTTGGGAAAATAAATGCACATACCACTTGGTCATTTGGGTTCAATGCTTGCAGCATGTCAGTCAAGAGGTCCATAACACTCTGCATGGAATCCATGTTTGATGAACTGAAAAATACCAGGAAACAATCAAACAAGTATAGAAACTAACAGACACAAAAGCCCTAAAAAAGGAAGGAAAACAAAAACATAAAATTTGAACCAACTACACTAATCACAAATGATCTATATAGATAAAAGTCTAAAAGCCTTGCCTTAAATTTTCAGTTTCAGATGCCATTGCTTCATCAAGCCTTCTGGAAGTATCACTGGGCATTCCATAACCTGCCTGAGCATGACTAAATGTTGGATGTGTAATGGGAGGAGTAAATATTGGAGTGGTGTTTGGGGAACGCTCGGGAAATTGTACTCCAGAACGCTGCAATCAATGCAATCCCATACTTATCAGATCATACTATTTCATGGATTTACTGTTTGTTTCATCCATAACTTACTATGTGCACAAATGAAAATGTTTATCTGAGATGATAGCAGGGATCAAGGGGTCAGACTGACCCACATCAGTCTTGAACAGCGTATCATAGCTGATCCTAGCTGAAGTTACCCTGGATCAGCCAATCCTAGCTAAAATACACTTCGATTGACCAAGGCCAACCCTGATCCAAGTGACCTAGATAGGGATCCTTTGATCCTTAGAATGTATGGTTGAAAGTTATGTATGAAGGTCAAAGGATACACTACATAAAATGCAGCTGTTGATTTCAAGCATAGTCTTCACATATGTTTGCGGTTGGACCATTAAGAAGCCTACTGCCAGACCCCCACAGTCATAAAAATACTCAGAACTGCTATCCCCTTAAACACTGTTGACTTTGGTGAAAGACTCTGTCCAACGGTTTGATTGTTCAGATAATTTGAACAGATTCATTTAGAATGAATGGCCATTAACAGTACTTTTTTCCCCTTTCTTTGCACTTCTTTTGTTCCCTTATTTGCTTAACAAAAGAGTTACAAGCTGCATCAATTTCGTTGCCTACTGGGCCAGAACAGTACGATGTCCAATCTGGTTTTAATAAAAATACTATTTCTAGTAAGTGTTGCAGAATATGGTTTTTGTGGGGGCTAGGCATTGGTTTTAATAAAAATACTATTTCAATGTCTGACAAAGATTTCTAGGGACAAAGAGAATCGATTACAAATCAAGGCGGCACTGTCATATTCCAGTACTGTGGCTGCAGTAGCAAGGCAATATTGGACAAGCAATTGAAGCTAAAGATCATGAACCAGATGCTTACCCTTAATTCTTCGTATGCCCAGTAGTATTGAGGATATTTCCCCTCTGGCCCACCAAAGGCTTCCTGCCAAGAGTCTAGAAGTACCAAGACCTTATCTCTCACGTGCATATCTGTCTGGAAATATCACCAAAAATCTACTCAAAACAGAAGTTGGAAATTTTCTATATCAAAGGGGGGTTAAAATTTGGTTTAAGGGTCTGATGTGAAGGAAAGTCAATATCTAATAACCGAATAAGAGAATTGAAAGAAAGTTCCAAGACAACATATACACATATATACGAAATTAATTTCTGTTTAAAACATTATCACTGCAGCATATCAGAGTTATAAATTTGGTCCTGCTTGGCTTTAAGTATCAATATATACAATTGTAGTTCTTACTGTAGGATTTAGGGCCACTTACACCAACTGCATGATGATCAGGGGGTGGGGGGAGGAAGCAACAACAACCCACACTGATTTCATGTGGGCCCATGTAAGCATGCTGGTCATCAAGAATGCATATTTATTTTTGCCAGAAGTAGCAGGAGCCTTCTGCACTAGGGTTTTTTTTTTTTTTTTTTTTAATGATATAATGAAGTGTCAAGGAGGCTCATTCTAATCTTTACATTGCTGTTAGAAGGCAGTCATCCAATACAAGATGCATCATGGGTGTGAAGTATATTGCTTCCTAATGCTGAAAAAACTACCTTCACATGAGAGGCCTCTATTGACTCATTTTATTTATTGATGCAAGTATTAGACCATTCTGATTTCAAAGAATTATAAAAGAAAGTATAAAAAATTTAGAAAATAGCAATTATGTGAATGATATGAAAATGTTGCCACTTGATGCTTTTGTAATGTGGAGTTCCAATTTTGAAATTCAGATTTACCTAAATAGAAAAATAAAGGAATTAAAAAAGTGGATTGCATGGGTTCGACCGGGCTTTACCCAAAACCCAATCACCACCCCCTCTCACTGGCCTGATCAGGGATTCAGGTTGGCAGCTAAGCTTGGTTAGAAGCCTCATGAAATCAATGAGACCTAAAACTCAGGCCCATAGATAATACATACAGTTAGTACAAAGACATGAATAGAGTTTTTTTTTTCCAAAAAAAAAGATACGCATTATGACATTACCCCATAAAATGCTGACATACAAGTAAATACATATATCTGAGGAAATAGCTCAAATTCTAACCTAAACGGTTCCTGTTTCCTCGTAAGGTTCTCAGGTTTGGTGAAACCAAAAGTTCAACCAGAAAAAGAGGGGGAAGACTCCTTTAGGGTTCAATGTCCTGTCTGGTTTTTAAATTAAGCTATAACATACCAATATATACACATTTGAAACTCTGCACATTCTATACGGAAACCAAGAAATCTAGACTACAGCCAGTACAGAAGTGGTTAGAAATAACTGATGATATATACACATATTTGAAACTCTACACATTCTATACAGAAACCAAGAAATCTATATTTGAAACTCTGCACATTCACAATCATGTTTCCTATGAAGGAATTATTTCTCTAGTCACCAAATTTCATTATTTCATATAATGGCTTGTCAAACCTCAATCCCCAAAGAAGGCATGTCAAACAAATAAAGAAAGCAACATAAAGTAATAGTTGACAAAGACGCCTAGCATTAAAATCCTAGCAGACGTGCCGTAGCGACGGTGGTTATATTCCCTATTGTTTTTTTTTTTTTGGGGGGGGCGGCGGTGGGAGATAGATTATTCCCTTTCATGCAATTAATGTATTAGATTTCGAACTAAAATGCTAAGAAACTCACCTTCTTCCTTGTAATTTTGATCATCTCCTGTAGAATATTCCGTTCAGCAATTTGAAAGTGCACATAATCGCCACAGTTCTTTATCATGGTTTCCAAGAGCTGAAAAAGAAAAATAAACTTCTCATAACTAATATCCAGCAAAAAAGTGATCCTTAAGAATTTAATTGTTTAACTGAAGAAAGGCAAAAAATGAGTTAATCATCAATACTAGCAAGATTGAAGTGCATATCAACAGAATGCCATCAAAAAAAGGTATTGGTGAAGATAAATACAGTAAAGCTCCCATAAAACGTACAGTCAGAGCAAGAAATTGAACTTTTGGGCTCTTATGCTGCAACCGTTTCTTCAGACCTTTCACCACATCTTTCGCCTGCCTGATCAAATTTTAACCCAAAGCCTCTAATAAACAACACTGATTCATTCTTCCAAAGTAACAAATAAATAATGAACAATAGCTTACCAAACAAACAACTCTCTATAAAACTAGTTACTGTAAACAACTAATTAGCCAGGGAGGGGGTGAGGAAAAAAAAAAGTTTCTTTCCTTAAGAAAATCAGTTGAGCACCATGGAAAAAAGTACGTATTCTTCTCAACTAAACCCTACAAATTCAAAAATTCAGTAAAATTCACAGCCTCCAAATTCGAGAACCCACTTAACAGAATCATGATATTTTAGTTTCTAAGACATCAAGGCATGGTAGAAGCTCGAATTACATCGAGAAAACACAAACCCTAAAAGAGAAAAGAAAACTACAGCTAAAACATAACAGAAAAATTGCAGAAACAAGAGAAAACTCATTAAAATTGTATTTACCAGTGACTAGAATTGATCAAATCACATATTTCCATGTTCAAAGTCCAGTCCGGACCAATCAGAAGATCACTAGTCGCCTTATCGACTCGAACCGTTGCTGAAGAAGACATCATCTCTGCTTCTTTCTGAGTACTCAGAATAACAAAAAAGACCAATTAAGAAGATGAACAGAGAGAGAGAGAGAGAGAGCTTTATGCTTTCTTTGTGCAAACTATAAAAGAAGAAGAAGAAGAAGAAGAGGATAGCTATAGCGAACTGTTATATAATACGAGAATAAAAATGCTCCATTAGCTTCCGAAAACGAAGACGAAGGAAACAAAAAAAGAAAGGAGAGAACGTAAAAAGAGGTTTCTTTTCTGTTACAAGTCAGAGCTGTTTTCTCGTCTTCTTCTTTACCGGATTTTTCGCTTTTTCTATTTTTTAAAATTTTTCTACTATCCTAAATCCTAAATTTAGCCTTTACAATGTTTAATGTTTGAAAGAAAAAAAAAAAAAAAAAAAAAAGCCTAGAAGGCAGCATGGTCTCTACACACAAGGATTCAAAGTGATGAAATGACTTCCCCACCTCCAAGAAAAATGGAAATCCTATCACCGATGATGCTTGATGATACTTATCTGTGTACTCTCATTGGTCCGTGCTGGTATAAGGACATGCTGCCTTTTAGGGAACTCTCAACTCTCTCCTTTTTTATGTTACTTTTTTGGCAAATGAATGCTTCTTGGTTGTACGATGTCAGTATGGGAGGCCAATGGGGCACATATGGGCATCAACAGGGGATGGATTTTTTGAATTTCATTAGGGTGAGAAATCATTTTCCCACCCTTTGTGATTTGACAAAGAGGTTGATCAAGGATTTTTTTTTTCCTTTTTCATGATATATTGTTTCCTATGAGAGAACAAGGTCGTGTGAGGGAGTCAATGAGAGGACATAAGGAGGTATCCACAAAAGAGTCATTTTGCATTCTCCAATGGTCTAGGTGCAAGGGTCACTTCCCCACATAAGTTATTTTTTATTTTTTTTATTTATTTTTTCACAGGGGTAAAAATGTCATTTCACTATCCTCTATATCAATAGAGGCAAAAGTTGCGCGACCAGGGAGCGTTGTTTGTCTTTTTTTTTCTTACTTTCTTTTTATAGAAAATCGTGGGTGAAGTGGTAAGATAAGTTGGTATACCTTTAAGATAGACTTGGGAATAGGTTTGGTTTTGCCACGAAAATGCCTCGAGATTTCCGGTGGAAGAAGGGGAATAGGTTTGGTTTTTAACAATAAGTGTATATTTTCAAATCTATATATTTACCATGGTACCCTTGTATTGAGCAGAGTAGGTATCGCAGCTATGTGGGCTATCACCTTCGGATTAAGAAATTTAGTTACAAGTGGTAAGGAAATGGTTGTATTTGGTCAAGTTGCATAATGCGTCTGAGGTGAAAATAAAAACTCACATGTTATTTCTTATTATTGTTATTATTTTCTATTCGAGAGCGCTCTAGACTAGGGTTGTAAGTTTAGCCCTGACAATCCAAATCTGCCTTAACTCACTCTGAGCCCGAACCTTGTTTAACCCGACTATGAGGGCTAACTCGGCCCAATCCTGTGTGGGGTTGGGCCAAGCCTAGGTTGAGGCATAGAAAACCCAACCCGACCCTAACCTTGTCTGAATCTAACCCTGATTATTATTGTGTTTAACTAATAATGTTTTCTCACCCTAGTATACACTATATAATGTATTTTTAAACACTTGCTCCCTATTTCTCACTTATCAAGAGAGAGAAAGACCTTTATTTATTTATTTTTAATTTTTTTTTGTGTTGTTATTGTTAATTTGTATGAGAATTTTTAATTCTCCATTTGCTTTGGTTATTTATTATTTTGCTATCTTATTTTTTCTTTTTCTTCTTCTTTTTTTTTTTCTCTTCTTTTATTTTGATTGGTCATTATATGAATACAGATTTGGACCATCCGGTTTCATGGTTGGTTATTGTGTTCTTTTTCTTTTTTATTGTTAATTTGTATGAGAATTTTTAATTCTCCATAGCTATTGTGTCTTCTTGATGGCATGGAACATTAGACATTAATTTCTTAAACTTTCTACTGAAGAACAAGACCTGTTTCTCTCTTACATTAGAATTTGCATCCACTTTTGAATTCTTTATTGTAGTAAATGGAGTTATTGAAATTTAGAATTGAAATGTTTGAGTTTTTTTTTTTATTATTATTATTTTATTTAATACTGGAACATTACATATATTGATTGGAAACAACTCCACCTGCCTATTATTTTGGGTTGAGCTTGGCCCATTTGGGGATTTGGCAACAATTCTCAACCTGGACTTCCATTGAGGCCAAGATTTAACTCAGCCCATAATGTCATTGCATCCTATTGTATTGAAATGTGATTCCACTAAGAAGACCAACTAGGGTCAACCCGACCCAACCCGGCTCAACCCTGACCCTGTAGGTCATTATTATTATTATTATTATTATTATTATTATTATTATTATTATTATTATTATTATTATTATTATCATTATCATTATCATTATTATTATTATTATTATTATTATTATTATTATTATTATTATTATTATTATTATTATTATTTTCAAATCCAAAGCCACCTTGCACCAAGTATAGGGGTTCGCCCCCAAGAAAGGCACAGTGGTCATTATGTGCCCCTGTATCTATGCTGTAAGGTAGGAGTGAAACAGGGCCGGGTTCATGCTCAAGCCCAACCGTGCCTTTGGATTGATTGGAAACAACTAAGCCCTGTAGGGTTGGGCTTGAGCATTTTTTTAGATACATGGGCACATAATGACCACCGTGCCTTTCTTGGGGGCGTACCCCTATATTTGGTGCAAGGTGGCTTTGGATTTGAAAATAATAATAATAGATTATTATTATTATTACTATTATTATTAAAAATAAATATATAAAAAGATCATTTTGTACAGGAGCAAAGTGAGACTCTTCTTTTTATCAAAGATTTTATTTTGGGCAAAATACCATGCATTGTTGAAGAATTAGGGCCTGTTTGATAACTTTTCTGCAAAATGGCAGAAACGAAAATTGCTGTTTCTAGAAACAGAAACCGGTAAGAAAGGTGTTTGATAATTCCTGTTTTTTGAAACAGAAACGGGTAAGAAGGTGTTTGATAAATGCTATTTCTGGGAACGTTTCTGATAGAATATGATATTTATTTTAATGAAAATAAATTTCACTTTTGTTACTTTCCATAGAAACTCATAACCCTTCATTCTACCCAGACAAACCAACGAACTACCAATTTCCTTATTTGAAACTTACATCATAATTTTACCAAACTAGATATTTCAACCAACAATAGTAGATTAAAATGCAAATAATCCGGGTACGCCAAATGTCTTACAAGTTCCCAATAGTTGGTCATTACCCTCTAACTACCACCTTTGTTTATGTCCATGTTATTAATGGCATCCAAGATATTTGTATATATCCTTCGCTTTTCCTCAAACACATCTATCTCATTTTTCCGTATTCTAGACTTCTCCTCTTCACCTTTGATTGCTCTTTCCAAGTACCCCTTCACAAAATCAAAGGAATGTGCTGATGGAGAAGACTGAACTCCAACCATTGAATTGCTTGTTCCACAATCGGATGACTGTGCACTTGTCGAACTACCATCTCCATAAATCCATCAGAAAAAATTGCAACCTCGATCATTAGGCTGCAATTACATTCAACTTAATTACGAAATGTATTCAGATAATATAGGTCAAATAGTACTTTCAAAAAATAAAACATAATAATTATACCCCATTAGATATAGGACAACACCTGAAACGACGATTAAAGTTCGTTGGTGTCTTCGTGACGCGTACCTTACACTATTCATCACCACAATCACATAAGCAAAATTCATCTACCCGCATAAAATATTCATTATGCCTTGGACATTTGAAGTACGATCTACCTCTACTAGGCCCATTTTTCGTTGTGAACTTATCGCACAAATGATTACAATATTCACACATTGCCATTGCAGTGTTAGTGAAAGACATCTGTAGAGCACAAAAATTACAAATCATACCAATGTAAAATGTGTGAAGTGAACAAAAATATTTTTACTAACACTACATACACATATTCGAAGAAAACAGGTGCCCTAATTTTTGTGTCAAACATTTAATACCAAATGAATGTGATCGGCAAACATTCAAGATCCATCTAATGGAATCGTAGCCATTCTCCTTGAAATTTTCAATTGGTTGGCTATATTAAGGTGCACTATGGACATTTGTCTCGCAGATCATCTCTAGGAGACATCAGATGCTGAAGTACGGTACACATGAGGATCAAGATTCATAGGGTCATCAATAGGTTGTTCGCTTCTAAGCTCATTGAATAACTGATCTTGAATTGCTTGTTCCTTGATGTAATTATGGATCCCACAACAAGCGACCACGATTCTTGACTGATCTTCAATATCATATGCCTTCATACTTTTAATATGTGGAATCTATTTTTTAAAACACCGAATGTTCTCTCAATAACATTCCGTAGTGACGAGTGTTTGTGATTGAACAATTCCTTAGCTATTCTTGGCCCAGGTCTACATTCACCATAATCTTGTAAGTGATACCTTTGTCCCCGAAATGACACCAAATACCCCAGTTGACTAGTGTAGCTCGATTCAATAGCATAATATTTGCCTTCAATTATTATGGAAACATTTATGGGATTAGATCCATATTCCCTTCATATATATACAGAAGGACAACACATAAATTCATAACATATTTATACCTAGTGGCGGATGAGGAAACCGCCTCAAAGACCCTTGCATCGTGTGCACTACCCTCCTAACCCGCATACACAAATATGAATCGCATGTTGAATGAACATGCACATATAACATTCTGTGTAATCATACCCTTTCGATTACGATAACGTGACTCCTCTGACCTAGGTACAATGGCACTTATATGGGTGTCATTAATAGCAACAATGCAATCCTATCTTTCATTCAACATAGGTTAGTCTATATAATTGTGTAAAGTGCAATCTATATTTCATTAAAAACATTGAATAATCTTGTTGTCCCCAGAAGTCCCAGTTACCTTGAAATATGGATAGTACTTTGGATTGTTGGCTATCTCTAGAGGTACCACATCAAAATTTGGTGGTCTAATTGTCTCAAGTGATAAATTTAGCATAGCTTGCAACACCGTGTGGAAGAAAACACTAATCGTCTGTCCTGACCGATTGAATCACCGTTGTGTTTGTCTATTACTCAAACCTTGACCTACTATCATGAGGAACATCGCTAGCTGCTCATCTACTCGAATGAAACAACTGTCCTCTAACTAGCCTCTATGTACCAATCGGTCTCGCAGGTTGAGAAATACATGTCTCTCAAGTCTAAACTCTTGGTAGCACACGCCTGCATGACCTACAAGAACCTCAGCTACCCTAACAGGTCCTGTGTAACTACTAGCATTCAGAGGTTCTCTCATCCTATACATACTGAGCATGTTTTGGAATTGGGGTACTATAACCATGTCATCATCGTTAGATGATGACCCAGTGATGTCAGTATCGGGTTGATTTGACATCCCTGTAATTAATAGACACATTCAATATGTAAAGGCATAAATGTACCATCCAATAACATTGATTGTTTAAATGAAAAAAAAAAAAAATAACAATTCTGTAAACCTACCTACAAGGATCCATAAGCATTAGCTTATTTGTCTATATGTAATATCCGTATTTTAAATTTTTTCAAACCTACTAACAAGTAGCAATCCATTTAGAAATCGTAATAATTGACAACTATTTACTTTCCTGTCAATATAGTGAAATAAAAATGATCCTGTATGACAAACCAACATTCAAGAAACACACACCAAGCGAAAAAGCATAATATTTGACAATCCTAAACAGACATTTATATTTGTTGAGTGCCTACATTCCAATATGAAATGTAGGCAAGAAAATCATCTAACAATCCTACACTCATGATAATCCAAATTCATATGCATTACCTATAAATCTGGTACTATAGCTAACATATCTACACTACTGTAAGTTTAAAGCACATGCAATCAAATTATAACAATGCAACATAAGTCAAATATCAACATCCTTCATAGTAGGCAAAACATAATAAGTGTGTCAGTTAGTATGAGGCATATAAAAGTCAAAGAAAAGAACAAGTCATTCAGTTTCCATTAAAACCATTCATTTAAAAAACTGTTTCTTTCACTCCTTCAGACCATGTAGCATCTACAACCTCCTATCAGATCTCACTTCCACAAAAGACATGTGCCAATCAGGATCACTGTGTATCTTACGCTGCACCAATACATACAAATCCGATGGGATATCCTCTAAATTGTCCAGCAGCTTCTGACAGCTCATCATGCTATATGGTCCATCAACAATAGGGTCAGGAGGTCGGATAATGGCTGAGGTGATAAAGGTGGATCCCTTTTTCATCCCCCATCGGACAAAGGTTCTAAAGTCCTCAGCAAAGTTCGTGATTGTCTGTGTCTGGCTCTTCCTCCTACGATCCGTAGGAGTCCTGTCAAGTTGTTGCTTCAGAGGAGCTGATTCCTTGGGTGTGCCATTACAAGCATCACTATCATCATTATCAGTATCCTGAAAATCATCATCATCAATTTCAGGGTTAGTGGACCTAGGAGTTACAACAGTTGCCTGTAAAGACCTCTATCCCTATGGGCACTTGAGTCGGAGAAGATCTCTAACAATTCTGGCCACCATGGAATACCATTTCTTCTATACTTTGCCCAATCTTTGTTTCCCTGAAATTCAATTTTTTTTTTCAATTAATCATCACATTTTGTTCAAAAAGTCAATAATAATCCAACTATTAACCAAAGATTATGTCATACCTGAAGAGATGATTCCTATATTGAATCTTTAGCTATAGCAGTCCTAGCATTCGCATCCCATCCAAAACCGATTGTTTCTAACAAAGACCTGAAGTTGTTGTATTCCTTCCGTAATTTGTTCATCTTGTTATAAAGTTGCTCCTTCGCAAAGGGCCGTTTGAATTTGGCTTCAAGCCCTTTCGTAATGTTCTCCCATCCAACCTTTGTGAATGTGGAGTTTGTCTTCAAACCTTTCCTTACATTCTCAACCATGTGATTATGAATGATCTTAACTCAGCTTCATTCCAGATTATAGTAGTACATTTGGGGATAGGGGTTCTTGGAGATCTCATATCTCTAAACATGCATAATTGATTTAGCTAACATATTTAAAAACAAAAAGAATATGAAAAAAAAAACAAAGAAAGGAATAAAATACTAAGTAAAAGAGGAAAAAAAAAAAAAAGGCCCATTCTTTGGCTACATCATAAATGGTGCTTATCTAATAAAGGGGATATGAAAAAGATGAGGAATCCAAGAATCAATAGAAAGTTCATAATTTGTAAGTAAAAAACATATTTCTTAAAAATGACACTCAGTAGGTGGTTTAATTTGCACTTACTGTTGTTGATGAAGGGCACAGATTTCAGCTACAAGGGAAGGGATGCGAATGGAACAGAGAGGGATGAAATTGTAAACTTCTGCTATGACCACGATAGGAAAATAATGAAATTTAAGGACAAACAATGACCAATATGAAGAAGTTACATGATTAAAATTTATATGAGGCTTGAAAGTCCAAAAAAGCATAGGGAACCACTCTTGTCAAACATTCCATATGCAAGTAGGTTCTCCCAAATGCATGAAACTTCTTACTTTACATTCATAATAAGCAATATACATATAAAGGTGAAGAAAAAGATGGGAATCTTACCTTTGAACTTAGACAGCTAAGAAGAGAAGTAGTGTCCTTAGAAGACCTTTTGTTATTTCCCTCAAGCTATCACCTGGAAGACGTATTCCATGTGTTGAGATCTATAAAAGATAGATAAAAATATAAACAGCCATTTCATTGTCCATATGAAAATAAATTTCATCACCAGAAATGTATTTACCCTTCACAGTGAACTACTAATCACAATCAACTACATCTAGGAATTCAAAAATATGGCTTGCATATGAAATTACAACATAAATCTATTATTAAATGTAAACATATTCTGCAAACATTCACTTTTTTAGATACTTTTTCTGCAGCTAGTATATTCAAGGTTGGGAAAATTCCATGTGAGAAGTATACCTAGCTATATTAGGCTGTATTATGGAGAGAAATCGACCCAAATAAGATACAAATAGTTCTCAATAAAAAAATTTACAAAATAAAGTTAAACGCACTAAAGAGTTGCAGTTATCTATGAAAATATTTTTGAAGCATTTCCTTCAGTCTTTCAGTAATTTAGAGGTTCAGTTCCTGATAATAAACCAAATCATACTCACCCAAAAATAAATAAATAAATAACCCAAAGCACAAACCAAGATGGGAAGGAGGAAATAAAAAAGCAGAAGATCTGCTAGCAGTACAAACTACAGAGCAAAATTACAAACCCAAAAAAATAGCAATAATAACAAAGGAAAAAGATATTGGCTTCCCATTGTAAGGGGAGAGTAAGAAGGCAAAAGGATAAGTGTGACCTTGAAGAATTCAAAGAACAAACCATTGTTGTCCTCTAACTTAAACATTGAAATGTAGTAGCATGTACTTAGGCTACTCTTCTCATCTCATCTCATCTTCTTCCTCAACCAACCTCCTAACCTTCCACCCAAACTCACTAACCAAATAGCCAAACTGCTCCTTACTGACCAATAATTTCCCATCCTTGCCTTCCCCTTCCAAACCCACAGAGGTTGAAGAAGAAGAATAACAAAAGAGCACCAGAGCTCCCCTTTGTCCCTCCCTGGACTTTCTTCCCTTCTCATTACTTCTCTCAAAAAAAGTCAGATCCCTTCTACTATCACCCAATTTCTCCACTTCAAATTTATTACATCTAAAGCTAGAAGATGATCTTACGATAAAGGAATTGTAGGTACTTGCAATCAAATGAGACATATTGTAGGTACAAAGACAATCCTATTATTCACATAAACAACATCAACAAAAAATGAACATATTTCTTAATCTACTATAAAAACAACATGAAATACAAATGATATCTTTGAAATGGATATGGAAATTTTAGCATAAAAAGAACTATAAAAATAGAACCCCCTTACTACGAAATTCATCTATAGAACAATACCCTAGCATGGTGGATGTGGAAATTAGGAAAAAATTTCATGAATATCTGTCCGAAATCCTACTATCATGAGAAAAATCCCAAATGTTACCTGGAAGGCAACGTTTGATTCTCCCCTTTCAATCGAACGGCAGAATGTGTAGTTCCTATAGAATTAAAGCTTAAGAAAAGTTGGAGTCAAGTCGACGTTCGCTGATGAGGGACGAATTGTTCTAGGGCTTAAAGAAAAATTGGGGGGACCTCAGTTCTTACCGAGCAGATGTGAGAGGCGGTTGTGAAAGGAGCAGCAAACCTTCAAAGAGAGACCAGAATTTGTATACTCTTCAGATCTGAGGTGAAAACCCACCCTTTATCTCTGGAGGTGACTCATCGACGAACCTGGATGAATATCTGCAACTATGGTGAATCTACCATATAGGTTCACGAGTATGAAAAGTAGAGAGTAAACCCCTAGGGTTCACGAGGATGAAGAAGGGGAAGGATCCGTATTGTTCAAGAGGGTGAGGCGGCCTTGTTAAGCCGTAGGGTTCCTTCTTCGCAGGTAAATCTAGTAGAGCTCCTTTAGGTACTATCATGAAGGTAAAACAGGGAAGAGAGGGAAGGGGGTCTATTTTATTGGGGAACAACATAATTTTTGCCCGATAGTTGTTTCGAGAAACAGGCGGAAGAGGTGAAACTTGTTTCGTCCTTCATGTTTCTTGAAACATAAATTGTTATAAATTTCAATTTATGTTTCAAGAAACAAGTCGAACATAACACTTTTATCAAACGGTTTTAATGTTGTTTCTTCATTTCTGTGAACCAAAAAACACAGAAACACAATTCTAGAAACGTTATCAAACGGGCCCTTAGTTTTTATGTGTTGACTTGCCTTTAAGGATGCATTTCTAGTAGAATGGAGGTCTTGCATAAGTCTAGGGAGAGATCAGTATTTGACCCTCCTACCTCGGCTCTCTCCAAAGTAATAGTGATAGATAGTAATAATGTATAAGTGGGCCTATTGGGCCCCTTGTGGGACTTTATCTCACCCCCATTATGGGTCTTACAAAAAAAAAAAAATTCAATCCAACCCATCTTCAATGAAACTGGTGATTGAAGAAAGTCAACCCTAGGGGGTTGAGTCACCCTACATATTAAGTTATTATAAATCATAACTATTGTGCAAGGACAAGAAATGAGGTGAGGGAGACTGCCCAAATTTGGGAGTTTTGGCTAACTGGAGTAAAAATGCGAAGTCAAAGTAACTCAAAAAGACTCAAACCAAGTCTGATCATTTTTTACTATTGGGTGAGTTTTTAAGATTATTGAGAGAAAAAAAAATTCATGTTGGTCACTAATCACGATAGAAGCTCAATGAATACAATATCAATATACAAAATATTTCAGCCCTGAATTTCAATGAACTTGTATGTATAAAACATAAGAACATAGATTAGGGTTACCTATAATGCACAAGTGTCATGATCCTCCAAAGGATTACAATATGTGCACACGGTCGTCATTTGTTGATCCTTTAAAGTTCCCAAAAATTCTTCTTGTTGTTGAGGAAGAAGACATTCTTCTTCTCTCTCAAGTCTGATCCAAGAATTATGATTGTACAATTGATTTGGGCTAAGGCTTCTCTTTTATGGAAAAACCTAACTTAAATAGACTAATAAGATAGAACCAAGTGGTGTGATTGTAGGTGCAGAAATGATTTGAATCATCCTACTGGTAAGGTCAGACATTCGAATAACCATTGAAGGAGAGGTGAAGATGGTTACTTTAGTTTCACTATCACAAAACCTTCAAGTGGACTTAGCCCTTCAAACGCAAGTTCACCTTCCACGACAGCTTGTTGGCTCTCCGTATAGTTCCCGTAGTGACAAAGTGAGATTCCTTTTGGTATCTCTCAGAGAAGGAGAAAGAGTGTGTTCTCTTATCGTACGAAAGTCACTTCTCCTTAATCTCCAAATAAAGATGTCAATTCTTATCTTAGGGAGGGGTCGACAGTTACTAAAACAATTTCAATTCTCTAATGACTAGGCTTATGTAATCACTTAAAAGTGGGTGAGGATCAAATCCCTACCATTTTGCACATGAGAGTTTAAATTTTAAATTTAAACTTTCATGTTCAAACCTTATCAATATGATGGGCCCAGCTTGATACCTTAATAGACACGTTATCACCAAGAATCTCCCACTTATACATCAAAGACAATGGAATCAGGATCCATATCCTTATGACATTGGATCAAATCTAATGTACAACCTCTAAAAAATACATGCCAACTAGATTGTATTGTCACAGAAGGCGATTTTAACACGTGAAGGGGTAGGACTCCATTGCGATATAACACATCATGCAATATATCGAATAGTACATCTAAAAAATGTAATATTTATCAATACATACATGACAAGTAAATATAACCAAAGCTCCCAATGTAAGTAGATAAATTATGCATTAGTCCTCCACCAAATAATATCACGTGCCACAATATAGGACATGTGTAAAATTACTATCAAGTCCCTAGTGCACTGAAACTTATATTACAGAGATTCCATAATTTTAATTGGATCAAGACAATATTTTCTTAAAATATTTATTAGAATAAATAATAAATATATTAATTTTATAAATATTTTATCAAAATGCCACCAGATTCAAATTTTGTCCAATGACTTATAGACTTTCTCTCTACTTGATATTCTCCCCAAGAGGACAGTGTCTTCCATGTTGGGTATCTCTTTCGAATACGATTAAACACTGTGAATTCACTGCACTGATATAAAATCAAGGAGACATCAACCATCAATGCACTAAAAACTCACAATGCAATCGCATCGATAAAGACCCCTTAGGTTAAATGGCCAATCGTACACTACTGATGAGAAATTTTTTTATTAACCGATGGTAACCCACATGAGAAATTCTCGTGTGATCTAGTTCAATGTACATACAATATGTACACTCACACTTATGGCCTAGAATCACCATTCCTAGGTAGATATAGTGTGATGACCATATAAATAGGATGTCCAGTCCTGTTCCTAGTAGAGAATCATTTTGAGTTTAAAAACTCATGGACAATCTGGGCTTTATATTATATCATGCTAAATAATAAATTAAACAATTTAATTCAATTAACAGGGTGATACATATCCAATTCTCATGTAAATCATAGCCAATTCCCATAAACTTCACACCCATGTTCCTAACATGTTTTAAAAAAATGGAAGGTGACAAACTCTTTGTCAGGAAATCAGATATATTCTAAGCAGAGTCAACCGTAGCTATGGCTATATCACCATGCTAAATAATCTCTCGAATCAAATAATACTTTCATTCCACATGCTTGTTTTTCTGATGAGCCCTTAGTTCGTTTGCTTGGGCTATGGCTCCCTAATTGTCATAGCACAATAGAATAGGGTACTCAACGAGCTCAGGCACTGCCCCTAGGTTGGTCGAGAATTTCTTGAGCCAAACCCCTTCTTTGGCTCCTTCACTAGCTGTCAGGTACTCAGCTTTAGTTGTGGAATCGACCATTAATTTTTATTTGGTGCTCTTCTAAGTTGTAGTCCCACCACCCATAACAAAAACTATCAAAGGTGGACTTTCTGTCATCTTTGTTAGCCTGAAAATCTGAGTCTATGTAACCCATGATTAACAACTGGTCACAACCTTAGACCAGGAAGTAATCCTTAGTCCTTCTCAATTACTTGAGGATAATTTGACAGCAGTCCAATGCTCCTAACCTCGATTGGATTGATACTGGCTCATAATCCCCATTGTATGATAAATATCTGATCTAGTGCATAACATGGCAAATATGAGATTTCCTAATGCCGAAGCATAAGGAATTCTCCTCATAGCCTCAATATCCTCAAGAGTGTGAGGGCATTGAGATTTGGATAAAGTGGCTCCATGTCTGGAAGGAACATTTCCCTTTTTGGAATCTATTATGTCAAACGTACCTAGTATTTTGTCAATATAAGTGGATTGTGATAAACTCAACACCATGTTTTTGCAATCTCCACAAGCTTAATTCCAATGATATAATTGATTTCACCAAGGTCTTTCATTGAGAATGTTTTAAACAACCACACCTTTATAGATGAAAGTAACCCTACATCATTCTTGATAAGTAAAATATCATCCACATACAAAATAAGGGAATAAGTACCACTTCCACTGACCTTTTTATAAATGCATGGCTCATTTATATTTTGTTCAAACCTAAACTCTTTGATGGTTTGATTAAAACGTATATTCCAGCTCCTGAAAGCCTGTCTGAGACCATAGATAAATCTCAAAAGTTTGCACACTTTCTTCTCTTCTCCTACGAAAGTAACCTCTTTTAGCTGGTGCATATGACTTTATTTAAATGTCCATTAAGGAATGTGGTCTATACATCCATCTGCATATCTCACAATTTAAGTGTGTTACATCGATAACAAAATCCTAATGGATTTTACTATCGCTATTTCTTGTTGGGTGTAACTTTTTGCAACCAGTCTCGCTTTGAAACGTTCCACTTTACCAATCACACCTCTCTTCCTCTTGAAAATCCACTTACATCGTATGGGATTAATGCATTGAGGTGGATCCTTTAGAGTACAAACATAGTTAGAGTGCATGGATGTAATCTCAGAGTGCATGTGTCACAATCCGTTCACACTGAACCGGGTCAACGACCGGGTTAACACCGGTTAACCCAAACCTGTCAGGATCATCTGATACTGTATTCCACCACAGCATACACACAACTAATAAAAACTTATCAGATCAGCGGAAGACTTAGTTTACCTGTGAATATCCCCATAATACTTGATACCCGAATTGTGATACAATAGTTATATACATGTGGGCCCGAAGGCATGATATTTACACAATAAAAGTATAATTCGCATATCAAGTACAAAAAGGAAATCATCAAAATTAGAGTATACAGCTCGGCTCGGAATCAGAACCTAAAGCTCAGCTCGGTATCAAAGGTTGAGCCCAGCTCGGCTTCACAAGGTAGAGCTCGGCTCAGCATCAAAAGTGGAGCTCAGCTCGGCATCAGAAATGGAGCTCAGCTCGGCATCAGAACTGCGGTCCCGCAGCACAACTCTCGCACGAGCAATCAGTGTCGTGCTCTAACTCCTCAGGGGCCCACCAGTCCTCTTCAGGGAACTCGACTGTGGGACCCGCCCCGTGCTCTTCAGATGGGTGACCTGCAAAATCATCAAAAAGAGGTGCACACGTAGGATGAGCTCACTAGCTTAGTAAGTGGAAAGATGGACCACACAGCAGTCCACACAACAAAACACAATCATATGCACTACATGCTATGCAATACATTTTAAATCACATCCACCTAAGCAACATTACTAAGTCTTTGGTTTAGTACTACTACAGCCACAGTGCGCGTATACTCCGGGTACGAGCCGCGAACTCCATTCCGCGATATGCCCATAGGGCTATCGGAGAAGGCCCACCGTGAGTACTCAGAAAAGTAAAAACATGCCGACCACCGGCTCTCAACAGAAAAGTAAATGACCGAAATTAAAGGTGCTGACTCCAACAATTTAAAAGCAGTACGATTGGCCCTCTTGAATATACCACCGGGGTTGCAGACTGTCCTATTGACCAGCCGGGCGTAATGTCTAACCGCCACAGTGACCCGACAACCGCGACCACTGCTTCACCCCAAATGGTAACCCAACACCTTAACCCCTGTTGGGAAGGGTCGTAGCACGGGAAGGTGAAAATCCTAAACCGCATGATCCTATATGACAATAGTACGATTGCATAGTGCCACCGCATTCTATACCACGGGCCACCAATGCGCTCGTTTCCAAGCCGACTACGGCGTCTAGTCTATTTATGCATCATGCACCATGATGTCAACATTCATCACATAAGCATATCATCACTTGGCATTTAGAAGGTAAACATAACACCCATGCATAACAATGTGAGGATGACTAATCTACATAGCATTTTCATGATGGCATGACTAGACTAGATGAAATTAAATGAATGCCAAAAAATACCTTGAAACAAGGCCAAACGTCCTCTCCCCACTTACTTGTAGTGTACAAGGACTCCCGTTCGATACGGGTGAGATTCGATGCGAGAAGCGTGAGATTTGGTGAACCTATCATGAGTGAGTGGGATTAGTATTTCACCATTTGGGAATCAAGATTAACACGATCTAATGACACGATCATATTTAGAATCCTAAAAGAAGGTCACATGTCCTATTTGGGTCCAATCGGACGTAAAAATCACATTTAGAGCCTCTCGGGTGGGTCAGACAGCCCACCTGTCTGACCCACCGGTCTGGACCGACAGGTAGGTTGGCTTGCCGGTTGGCCCACCGGTCTGGCCCACCAATTGGGCCAGAGGGTCTGCTAAGATCGGTGGATAGGGTGGCCCGCCGGTCTGGCCCGTCGGTTGTGCCCGAGGGCACTGCCCTCTCAGGCGGGTGCCCACAGGCGGGCCAGATGGCCCATTGGTTTGGCCCACCTGTCTTAGCGGGAAACCTGTTGTTTCTTCCCAACTTCCCTCAATCTTTGGGGATTCAAATGGGGCTTTTTCAAACCCATTCTTCACACATTCAAGGTCTTATAGGATGGTTCTAACCTAGATCTAGGTTAGATTTAAGGGATGGAAAGCCATCTTACCTTCTTTGTTCAAGAACACCTTCAAAACCTCAAAATCACTTCAAATCCACAATGCTTCTCCAACCTTGTAAATACTTCTTCAAAACCTTCAAGATCAACACATAAATCATCTATTAAACCTTAGATTCATCATTTCAAAGGGGATTTACAAGATCTCGAGAACCCCTACCCAAATCAAGGGTTTTACTTGGGTATGGTGAAGGCTTAAGGAATCCAAACTTTGCTCACCTCTAAATGTAGATCTAGTGTTGAAGATCACCCTTCTGGCGTCGAAATGGGAAGATCAAGCGTCGGCGCCACTGAAATCCATCTCTTCTTCCTCTTCCTTCTCTTCTCTTCTTCTTTCCTTTCTTTTCTCTCTCCTCTTTACTCTTCTCACCAACGTACGAGTGTCATAAATGAGAAAAGAAAAGAAAAGTATAAATGCTATATATACTTCTTTAAAATACTAAGTAATTCACATGGGTGGGTCACTCAGGTGGGTGGATGCACCCACCTGTCCGTCCACCTGAGGACCAAAACTTAGGATTTTGACAGAATTCGGCCCTCGGCACAAATCCCACTCTTGGCATACGATGTAATATATGTATGCACCTTAATATATGGCTACATACCTACTTTATCCGTACATGGCCTTATGATAGGTACATGTACACGGCTTGGGTATTCCCATCTCTTCTGGCACTGGCTCAGACTTGTCGGGCTAGCCGGTGTTTAAGGTCACCCTTGCCATCATAGTCCATAAGGAACCCACTCTAACTCTCTCTGGTTAGGGTCCTGTATGGTTAAACCGGGTCAATCGTGAAATCAGACCGGGTTTAAGAAGTAGGGTATTAAATTTACCCCCCTTCTAAAAAATTTCGTCCTCGAAATTACGTACCTGGTTGATAAAAAAGATGAGGGTACTTGGCTTGCATTTCATCCTCTTTCTCCCAAGATGCTTCTTCAAGTGAATGATTAGCCCATCGCACCTTTACATAGGAAATGGAGCGGTTGCGAAGGGTTTTCACCTTTCGGTCCAAAATTTCAGCTGGCTGCTCTGTATAGGTCATGTCAGCTTCAAGGTATTCTGGCTCCACGGGTAATACATGAGAGGGATCATGAACGTATCGCTTCAGCATGGATACATGGAATACATTATGAACATCCCCGAGTGAAGGTGGCAGAGCAAGCATGTAGGCTACTGAGCCAACCCGGGCTAAGATCTCAAATGGTCCAATGTATCTTGGGCTCAACTTCCCCTTTCTGTGAAACCTTTGCAACCCTTTAGTAGGAGAGATCTTGAGAAATACCTTTTCTCCTGGCTGAAATTCAATGTCTTTTCTGTGGGTGTCCGCATAGCTCTTTTGACGGGACTGAGCTGCTTTAATCCGTTCTCGAATAACGTCGACTTTGTCACAAGTCATCTGTATCATCTCAGGTCCTAACATTCGATGTTCACCTACCTCATCCCAATACAAAGGAGTTCTGCACTTCCTACCATATAACGCCTCATACGGAGCCATCCCAATTGTAGCTTGGTAACTGTTGTTATAGGCAAACTCCATAAGGGGTATATATTCTTCCCAACTACCACACATTTCCATTGTACATGCCCTGAGCATGTCTTCTAATATCTGTACGGTTCGCTCCGACTGACCATCAGTCTGTGGGTGGAAAGCAATACTCAAATTCAACTGTGATCCCAAGGCATGCTGGAAGCTTTTCCAAAATCTGGAAGTGAACCTCGGGTCCCTATCTGATACAATGCTCACTGGCACTCCATGTAAGCGCACTATGTTGTCCATGTAAAGTTGTGCTAGTTTGGCCATAGAGAACTTGGTCTTAATGGGAATGAAATGAGCAGTCTTAGTAAGCCGATCAACGATCACCCATATTGCATCCATCCCCTTAGGTGTACATGGTAGTCCGGTGACGAAGTCCATTGTAATCCTTTCCCACTTCCATTCTGGTACTGGGAGTGGCTGAAGAGTACAATAAGGTTGATGCCTCGCAGCTTTTACTTTTTGGCATGTGAGACAAGTCGCCACATACAGAGCTATTGTGACTTTCATGCTTGGCCACCAGTAATTTTGTTTGAGGTCTTCGTACATCTTTGTACTTCCTGGGTGGAGTGAGTACTCGGAGCTATGTGCTTCTCGCACTATCTTGTCTTGTATATCCAAATCATCGGGTACACACAATCTGCCTCGAAACATCAATGCCCCATCGCTGGCTAAAACAAAATCTGGATCGTTCATTGTTTGATCTTGAACCTTAACTCTGATCCGCTGCAATTCAGGATCCAAAGGTTGTTTCATTATTACCTCTTGCCTAATATCCGGATGCACCTGTAGAGCCATCAAGGATACAATTAACCATTTAAGGTTTTCTGGTTGATGTTCCAATTCTAAGGTTGCTCCTTCATATAAGAGAGCTTCATCCATTAGTGTCGCCTCCTGCACAAGTGATGGGCTGACTGCTAAGCATGAGAGTGACACAGTCTGTGCCTTCTGACTCAACGCATCTGCCACTACATTTACCTTGCCGGGATGACACTGAATGTCGCATTTATAATCCTTCATGAGCTCAAGCCATCTCCTCTGTCTCATGTTCAAATCCTTCTGGGTGAAGAAGTACTCCAGGCTTTTGTGATCACTGTATATCTCACACTTCTCCCCATACAAATAATGTCGCCAAATCTTAAGGGCAAAAATGACTGCGGCTAGCTCTAAGTCATGAGTGGGGTAGTTCTTCTCATACTCCTTTAGTTGTCGGGATGCATACGCTATTACCTTACCGCGTTGCATGAGAACACAACCCAAACCAACTTTGGAAGCAGCAGTGTAGACTGTCATTCCACCGGTGCCTTCAGGGATGGTCAACACAGGGGCCGACACCAACCTCTTCTTCAATTCCTGGAAACTCTTCTCACATTCCTCTACCCAGTCGAATTTCACACCCTTTTTGGTTAATTTAGTCATTGGTGCTGAGATTCGGGCAAAATTCTCAATGAAGCGCCGGTAATATCCAGCCAAACCCAAGAAGCTTCTAATTTCAGTGACATTCTTAGGGCTTTCCCATTCTACTACTGCTTTCACCTTATCAGGATCTACCTCGATTCCGGCCTTAGACACTACGTGCCCCAGGAATCCAACTTGCTCAAGCCAAAATTCACATTTGCTGTATTTGGCAAACAATCATTGTTCTCTCAACCTCTGTAACACCATTCTCAAATGTTGGGTGTGCTCCTCTTCTGTCTTGGAGTAGATCAAGATGTCATCAATAAAGATAATTACCCATTTATCGAGTACATCGTGAAATACTCGATTTATTAAATCCATGAATGCTGCCGGTGCATTGGTTAACCCAAAAGATAACACTAGGAACTCATAGTGACCATACCGAGTCCTGAATGCTGTCTTGGGAATGTCGCTGCTCTTTATCTTGAGCTGATAATAGCATGATCTAAGGTCTATTTTTGAAAATACCACCCTGCAGTTGGTCAAATAAATCGTCAATGCGTGGCAATGGATACCGGTTTTTAATGGTTAGCTTATTTAATTCCCGGTAATCAATGCACATACGCAAGCTGCCATCTTTCTTCTTGACAAACAACACTGGGGCACCCCAAGGTGAAACGCTTGGGCGAATAAACCCCTTTTCCAATAGTTCCTGCAACTGCATCTGCAACTCCTTCAATTCAGCTGGTGCCATCCTGTATGGAGCCTTAGATACTGAGCTGCTCTAGGAGTCAAATCTATAGCAAACTCCAACTCTCTATCAGGTGGTAAATGCATCAGATCATCTGGGAAGACGTCGAGAAACTCTTTAACCACCTTTACCTCTTCTAGAGGTGTAATCCTTGCATCAACATCAAGTACCGATGCTAAGTAGCCCTGACATCCACTTTCCAACAATTTTACCGCTTGAAGGGCGGAGACAAGGACCCTTCTCACCCGTTTTATTTTATCTGCTCGGTATACCAATTCTTTCCCTTCGTCATCTGTCACCCTAATCAGCTTCTCAGCACACATCACATTAGCTCGATGAGCCGACAACCAATCAATGCCCAGTATAACATCAAAATTCTGCATATTGAACTTAATGAGTTGTGCATTAAAGTTCTTCCCACTAATTTCCACTAGGCACGGCCCGTACACCTCCTTCAGCTGTGTAACTTTACCAGTAGGCATACTAACAATCATTCCATGATCTAAGATCCTGGGTGGCATCCCAAGTTTCTCGGAAAATCTCTTAGATGTGAATGGATGAGTAGCTCCTGAATCGAATAAAACATAGGCTGAAATGCCTATATAGGTAGGACACCTAGTGTAACAATACATATAATTTCAGCAGGTCATCAATATTTAACACAAGGAAATTCTTAATTTAAAATGTACCTGCTACTACTTCTGTACTGGCCTCAACTTCCTCAGCTGATAGAGCATACATCCTTCCCTGCTGTTGATTTCCCCTAGTTAAGGGAGGTCAGTACGCCGAGGGCTGATTGGAGGGCAAGGCGAGTCTGACCCGACAGTCTTTTGCATAGTACCCATATGAATGGCAGTTAAAGCAACGAATCTGAGATGTTGGAACTGGGGCGGGGCCCCTCTACACTTGACCTGTTGAAGATGGAGGTCGGGGCGGCTTTGGAATTGTAGGTGCCGCACTAGTGTTCGGGCAAAAAGATGTGAAGCCCGAACCACCAACTGGTCTAGGAGGGTAGCCAGATGGCCTATAGGGCTGCCTATACATAGGCTCAGCACTGTACTATCCGCGGTATGCCTTGGAGGAGTTACCCATATCCAAAAATGGGTTTGTTCTCTTCCACAGTCCAGGGGTGAGGGACTGTTCTCCCTTTTGCTTATCCTCCATGGTCTTGGCCTTCTGCACAATCTGGCCATAGTCAATCAAATCCAAGACCTCAAGTACGGATCCAATGGATGCTTTTAGGCCCTTTAGAAATCTCGCAGCCTTCTCCTCAGCTGTCCGCATATGCCTTGGGGCAAAATGGAACAAGCTCTCAAATTGCTGTTGGTACTCAAGGATAGTCTTACCTCCTTGAGTTAAAGCCATAAACTCAGTCTCCTTGCAGTCTCGGAAGCTGCGTGGATAATGATTGTCCATAAACAACTCCTTGAACTGTTCCCAGGTGGGTTCTGGATGGGCAGCCAACAATATGGACTTAGAAGCTTGCCACCAGGAGTTAGCCTCCTTCTTGAGTTGCAACACCGCACAAATGAGTTTCTGTGCATCCGTGCACTCAATCACCTCAAATATTTTCTCCAGTTCTTGAATCCATTGGTCTGGTTTCAGAGGATCACTCCCCACCTTAGAGAATACAGGTGGTAAGTTCCTTTTAAATGACTCCACTACCTTTGACGTATTATTCATCGACAGGTAATTGGGAGCATAAGCCGGGTAGTAATGGTATGGAGGGGGTACCCCATACGAAGGAATATCAAATGGTGGATTTGGAGGTGTACCTCCCACTTGTGGCCCCGTACCAGACCCTACAGGCGGGTCCTGTGGAGTAAGTATCCGGGGAGGTTGACCTGATTGAGAAAGGTCCAATTGTTGTTGAATAGCAGTCATAAATGCTTACTGTTGCTGAAGCATTTGTTGCTGAAAAGCCTGTTGTGACTGCTGAATTATGGTAGCAACATCCCCCAGAGTAATAACCCGTGGAGGGTCCAGGAGTGTAGTCAGAGGTGGGTCCCCATGTGCCCCACCCTGACCAAAGGTCTCTGGAGGTGGTGGAGGTGAGGTTTGCCCCACAGAGCAGGACCTCCTGGGATTCGGTGGTAGACCGACCGGACGAGGACCACGCGAGGTACCTCGGGCATTGCTACCTGATCTAGTACGTACCATCGTATCCCTGTACCTGGAGCACATCATACATCACATTGGTTAAACACCATAGAATTCATATCGGCACATAATTATATGCCAACATGCAGGGTATGGTAGCGTATGATAGTCTGCAACTAACCGCAACTTGATTCCAAAAATATAGGGTTAGTGCTTCAACAAGCATGTCAATGGTCCCACTTGCCCATAACATGTAATTACAAGAGTAATAACAATAACCATAATAATTATATTAATAATATTAAATAACTAAATAACACAAAAAAGAATTCCCATTTTTTCCAATTTTCCTCAACCGGTGGGCTGCACCGGCGGGCAGGTTGGCCCGCCGGTCCGCCCGTCGGTCCAAATCCTCAACCGGCAGGCAGGGTGGCCGACCAGTCCTGGCCGAGTGAAAAACTCGAACAGAGCCCATTAGGCTCTGTTCAGTCATATTGCTTTCATTTCCTCTCTCTCTCTCTCTCTTCCTCAGGCGATCTTAGAGGTCTCCTTGACGCTTCCACTCGCGGTTCCACTCATCAACCCGGCGCTTTTCGAGAAGATTCAACCCCTCCGCTTCCAAAAGTTTTCCTTCTCTTTTTCTCAGAAATTTCACTTGGGGGGTAGAACTCATGTGTAGACTTCAATCTAGGTTCTTTCCCATATTTCTTTCCATAGAATAGTGATTTCATGTGCTTGTGATATTCTCTATGTGATTTATTTCTAGTTTCTAGGATTTACCTCTCCGTTTTGAGAAAAACCCTAACTGTGCCCTAGTTTTCTCAAATTTGGGGGTTTCTTCATTTCTTGCTCTTTTTTCCCAATTAATGATTCAATTGTGGTGCATTATGCTTGCTTTGTGCTTAGCATGCTGTAGAAATCATGGAGGGTCCCTTATACTTGAAATCCCCATGTCTTCCCATGAAAATCCATTCTTTGTGTTGGGTTTTCTTTGCTTTTCTTTACATCCTTGGTATTTGTGGACCTCAATAGCATATTAGCGTATGTTTTTGCATGTTCATGATCTCACTACAATGGCATTTCCGTCTTAGACCTGTAGCTTTGAGCTTTACTCCATTGTGAATGAACTTGCGCATTGAAAATTTGAATCCTCTTTATCTTTCTTTACTTGCCATGTTACATATGCCCCTTTCTATCACATTGCTGTTTTTTTCTATGATTCTGTTTTGTCACTTACCGTGCATCCCGTCCATAGACTCCCTATCATTCCTCGCTTGTCGCATTTTCTGTTTTGCGAGAAATTTGAGTTTTGGGGCTTCCTCTTATTGCTCACCCATCTTTCTATTCGTCTTGTTATTCCCCTTTTTTTTCTTTACTCACCCTGCTTTTCTCTTTTCTTGCCAGGATGTCATCTCGTAAAGGCAAGGAGCCCGCATCCTCTGGCACTCGACGTAAGACCACCGTTTCTAAGCAGAAGAGTGCGGGAACTAGCTCTCCAGCCCCCCGCACAGGGAGACCCGGACCTGCCTGGTTTGACCCTTCGAACTACGATGAGGAGCTCTTCCACAGTGTAGAGGCAGTAGCCAACTGGCCGGCCTTCCTGAAGAGGTCGGTGATGATGGAGAAGACCGTGGTAGTCGACGACTTCCATAAGGTTCGGCTTCAGGAGAGGTTTACAGCACTGGGCTGGCAGTCCATCCACTAGGTAGACCGTCCGTGCTACGAGCAGCTGGTTCATAGGTTCTACTGTAACCTGGAGGTTTCCTATCAGTACGGGGAGTACACTATAGTCAGCTTGGTGAAGGGAGTGGACATCCAGCTGACCGTGGACACCTTGGCCAGCATTTTGGGCATCCCTGCAGCCGGGCACCGTTACTATAGTCCTTCCAGGAGTAAGCCCCTGGGACCATTCATGAGTTTGGAGACGCCGGACTACATCCACGAGACCATCTGTGGCAGCAGTGCCCGTCCTGAGTCCGAGACATCCTTTTTCCTGGAGGTTCGAGTATTTGCCCGACTGGTCCAGTTCAACTTGCTCCCCAGGGGAGGTCATCGGAACCAGGTGGGCTTCATGGCGGCCTTCATAGCTTACTGCATCTATACGGCCTTAGAGGGAGGTGCTGATCACTTGTGCTTGCCATACATCATCCTCAAGACGATGGAGCACCATACTTCTCACCCTGAGGATGGAGGATTTCCATATGGCCGGATCCTCACTAGGATCTTTGAGTTCTTCGGAGTGGACCTGAGTGGTGAGGAGGGGAAGACTCCGGCAGACAAGTTCGACAGGGGTAACCTCTTGAGGATGGGTCTCCATACCCTTATGGATACACCTCCAAGAGCAGGAGCTCAGAGAGGTAGGGATAGGAGGGCTGCCCCTATAGAGGATGTTCTCATGGAGGATGAGGACTATGTTCCTCAAGATGAGGAGGATGATTGGGTGGATGAGGACATCCCTGAGGAGGTGCCTCAGGAGTCGAGAGGTACTGATCATGGCTTCACCAGAGCTGCAGCCCCACAGCATAGAGCCCCACCACTTGAGGGTGGTGCCTATGATTTTGAGGGCATGCTGTCCACCATGAGGGCTTTGAAGGATGGCCAAGATCAGCTACTAAGAAGGCTGGACGAGAGTGCTTCAGGGAGGAACGCATCCTGGAGAGGTAGGCTACTTTGGAGGATTCCTTCCTCAGACTGGGCCAGGACTTGGACACCACGGCCAACGCCATCTCAGTAGATTTTGGCCAGCTTAGGAGAGAGGTACGACTGGTGAACGCGAGGTTTGACTACTACAACCATCGCCTCGACATCAACTCTAAACCTCCGACGAACGTAGTAATCATAGACAACGACGACGATGATCAGTGAGGACTTAGCTCGTCCACACCAGCTTCTTATCTGTTTCCTATTATTGGATCATATTATATATTTCCTTTCTTTTCTCATACCTTGTACTTGCACTGTAACTGGACTTATTTATGGGATAATGTATTTTGTTAGTGGTTTGTGGTGAATTCGTATGTGTGATGACTTGTGTAGTTTAGTTGTGGTGTCTTGTAAATTTTTTATCATTGTTATATTATATATATCTGTTGTTTATCAGGTGTTTGTGTGAAAATTTTTGGAAATCTCATTTTACGACGTTATGCTACCGAAATTTCGTTAAACTCTGTACTCGATGGGTTATGACACCAATTTAATTTACCTTTTGTCTACTCTCGCGCATGCCATGAATGAAATGTCCAAATGCAACCATCTTCATTCCTTTCTTTCTTTGGCTTTTAACTCTTTAAAGCTTTTACATTAACCTAACCCCATTTTCCTATTATAGATTCTACGGGATTCTAATGGTATGTTGTGAGTGGAGTAGAGCATCACGCTCTGATACCACCGTTGTCACACCCCGTTCACACCGAACCGGCTCAGCGACTGGGTTAACACCAGTTAACCCAAACCTGCCAGGATCATCTGATACTGTATTCCACCACAGCATACACATAACTAATAAAAACTTATCAGATCAGCGGAAGACTTGGTTTACCTGTGAATATCCCTATAATACTTGATACCCGAATTGTGATACAATAGTTATATACATGTGGGCCCGAAGGCATGATATTTATACAATAAAAGTATAATTCGCATATCAAGTACAAAAAAAAAATCATCAAAATCAAAGTATACAGCTCGGCTCGGAATCAGAACCTAGAGCTCAGCTCGGTATCAAAGGTTGAGCCTAGCTCGGCATCACAAGGTAGAGCTCGGCTCGGCATCAAAAGTGGAGCTCACCTCGGCATCAGAAATGGAGCTCAGCTCGGCATCAGAACTGCGGTCCCGCAGCACAACTCTCGCACAAGCAATCAGTGCCGTGCTCTAACTCCTCAGGGGCCCACCAGTCCTCTTCAGGGAACTCGACTGTGGGACCCGCCCCGTGCTCTTTAGATGGGTGACCTGTAAAATCATCTAAAAGAGGTGCACACGTGGGATGAGCTCACTAGCTCAGTAAGTGGAAAGATGGACCACACAGCAGTCCACACAACAAAACACAATCATATGCACTACATGCTATGCAATACATTTTAAATCACATCCACCTAAGCAACATTACTAAGTCTTTGGTTTAGTACTACCACAGCCATAGTGCGCGTATACTCCGGGTACGAGCCGTGAACTCCATCCCGCGATACGCCCATAGGGCTATCGGAGAAGGCCCACCGTGAGTACTCAGAAAAGTAAAAACATGCCGACCACCGGCTCTCAACAGAAAAGTAAATGACCGAAATTAAAGGTGCTGACTCCAACAATTTAGAAGCAGTACGATTGGCCCTCTTGAATATACCACCGGGGTTGCAGACTGTCCTATTGACCAGCCGGGCGTAATGTCTAACCGCCACAGTGACCCGACAACCGCGACCACTGCTTCACCCCAAATGGTAACCCAACACCTTAACCCCTGTTGGGAAGGGTCGTAGCACGGGAAGGTGAAAATCCTAAACCGCATGATCCTATATGACAATAGTACGATTGCATAGTGCCACCGCGTCCCATACCATGGGCCACCAATGTGCTCGTTTCCAAGCCGACTACGACGTCTAGTCTATTTATGCATCATGCACCATGATGTCAACATTCATCACATAAGCATATCATCACTTGGCATTTAGAAGGTAAACATAACACCCATGCATAACAATGTGAGGATGACTAATCTACATAGCATTTTCATGATGGCATGACTAGACTAGATGAAATTAAATGAATGCCAAAAAATACCTTAAAACAAGGCCAAACGTCCTCTCCCCACTTACTTGTAGTGTACAAGGACTCCCGTTCGATACGGGTGAGATTCGATGCGAGAAGCGTGAGATTTGGTGAACCTATCATGAGTGAGTGGGATTAGTATTTCACCATTTGGGAATCAAGATTAACACGATCTAATGACACGATCATGTTTAGAATCCTAAAAGAAGGTCATATGTCCGATTTGGGTCCAATCGGACGTAAAAATCACATTCGGAGCCTCTCGGGGTCTAGATCGACGGGTAGGTTGGCCTGTCATTTGGCCCACCGATCTGGCCCACCGGTTAGGCCAGAGGGTCTGCTAAGACCGGTGGGTAGGGTGGCCCATCGGTTGTGCCCGGGGGCCCTGCCCTCTCAGGCGGGTGCCTACAGGCGGGCCAGATGGCCCACTGGTCTTGGCGGAAAACCTGCTATTTCTTCCCAGCTTCCCCCAATCTTTGGGGATTCAAATGGGGCTTTTCCAAACCCATTCTTCACATATTCAATATCTTAAAGGATGGTTCTAACCTAGATCTAGGTTAGATTTAAGGGATGGGAAGCCATCTTACCTTCTTTGCTCAAGAACACCTTCAAAACCTCAAAATCACTTCAAATCCACAATGCTTCTCCAACCTTGTAAATACTTCTTCAAAACCTTCAAGATCAACACATAAATCATCTATTAAACCTTAGATTCATCATTTCAAAGGGGATTTACAAGATCTCGAGAACCCCTACCCAAATCAAGGGTTTTACTTGGGTATGGTGAAGGCTTAAGGAATCCAAACTTTGCTCACCTCTAAATGTAGATCTAGTGTTGAAGATCACCATTCCGGCGTCAGAATGGGAAGATCAAGCCTCGGCGCCGCTGAAATCCATCTCTTCTTCCTCTTCCTTCTCTTCTCTTCTTCTTTCCTTTCTTTTCTCTCTCCTCTTTACTCTTCTCACCAACGTACGAGTGTCATAAATGAGAAAAGAAAATAAAAGTATAAATGCTATATATACTTCTTTAAAATACTAAGTAATTCACATGGGTGGGTCACTCAGGTGGGTGGATGCGCCCACCTGTCCGCCCACCTGAGGGCCAAAACTTGGGATTTTAACAGAATTCGTCCCTCGGCACGAATCCCACTATTGGCATACGATGTAATATACATATGCACCTTAATATACGGCTACATACTTGCTTTATCCGTACATGGCCTTATGATAGGTGCATGTACACTGCTTGGGTATTCCCGTCTCTTCTGGCACTGGCTCGGACTTGTCGGGCCAGCCGGTGTTTAAGGTCACCCTTGCCATCATAGTCCATAAGGAACCCGCTCTAACTCTCTCCGGTTCGGGTCCTGCATGGTTAAACCGGGTCAATCGTGAAATCAGACCGGGTTTAAGAAGTAGGGTATTATAGAATGGCTTCCATCCATTTAGCAAAATCAATATCATTTTAAAGCCTCATTGTAAGAAAATGGGTCAGACTCGGAAGTGTCAGAAATCATGTGGAACTCTTTCACCTTCTGTTCATCTTCAATGAGAAGTATTAGACGAAATGAAGGCCTAATAGATCACCCACTCAATCGAGGCTTTTGGGGTTAATCACTTTAGTGGGTATATTAGTAGGAGGTACAATAGGTGCAAAAGGTTCTTGGTTATTAGATATTTCTTTTGTGACCACTGGCTACGATTTACAAGTGACGAATCCTCTTGAAGGAACGTCGAATATTTACTAACTAAAACCTCTTGATCAACAGGGTCATAGAGGTAAAAACCAGTAATTATTTTTGGGTATTTTAGGAAGTAACATCTATTTGTCAAGAATTCTAACTTATCTATTTATTGCTTTCTTACATATGCAATGCAACCCCAAACCCTAATATGTTGTTGGCTAGGATTTTGCCCATACCACAACTCAAAGGGTGTTTTAGGGATTGAATTTGTTGGAATCCTATTCAAAATATAGATGACGATCTCCAAGGGAAAACTCCAAAATGGTACAGGTAATTCTGAATAACTTGGCATAGACTAAACTATATCTAATAGGGTTCGGTTTCGTCTCTCTGATACACCGTTCTGTTGAGGTGTCCTTGGGGCTATCAATTGAGAAAGAATCCTAGCTTCCTTTAAATATTCCTTGAACTCATTTGATAAATAGTCACCTCCTCAATCAGATCAAAGGGGTCTTGATGCACTTACACATTTACTTTTCTACCTCATCAGCTTGTAATTCGTTGAACTTTTCAAAGGTTTTCGATTTTCAATGCATTAGGTAAATGTACTCATATAGAGAGTAATTGTCAGTGAAAGTTACAAAACAATCATAACTATACCTCACTTGACTATTTATGGGACCACACACATCAGAGTGTATTAATTCCAACAAATCTTTAATCCTCCTACCCTAAAATGAAAAGGGTTTCTTGATCATTTTTCTTTATAGACAGGACTCAGTTTGGTAACGTTCTACCGTTAGACTTTTCAAAGACCCATCCTGGACTAATTTGTTAATTTTATCTACTTCAATATGACCTAAGCTAAGATGCCAAAGATAAGTGGAATCATGTAGAGATGATATCCTTTTCAAAGTTACATTTCAAAATTCGTTTGCATTTAAAATAAGTCTTAAGAAATACAAGCCATTTTCAAACAATCAGTTAATAAATGAACCATTCAAATAACCAATTTAGAAACAGAAACAATATTCCTTCTAAAGGAAGGAATATAAAACTAATATGTTAAAATTAAAACTATTCTTTCAAAATGAAAATAAATTCTCCTATAACCTCTACTGTGGCTTCAACTCCGGTTCCCATCTTGAGACGAATCTCATCCTTGTTAGTTTTCTTATTATTTTGAATCCCTGTAACATATTGTAAATATGAGTGGTAGAACCAGAGTCCACCAACCATGAACAAGATGGTCTTCTGAAAAATTAGACTCATAAAGGAAATAAGTTTTAGATATACCTTCTTCTAACTTCTTCAGAATTGCTAAGTATCCATGATAATTTTTCTTCCAATGTCCATCATTTTTACGATAAAAGCAATGTCCTTTCTTAGCTTTCTTACCTTCACTCCCTTACAAGCCACCTTAAGGGTCTTACCCTTATTGATTTTCCTTCTTTTTTTTTACCTTTCAGCTTAGAGAAAGAAGGCTTCTTTTCAGTAGACAAGACATCAACCTTTTGTTTCTTAGATATCGCCTCCACTTCTTGGGACATGTTTCCTAGCTCTATAAGCTCTATGAGGATTTTATTCATATTATAATTGCAAATAAAAGATTAGTAAACTTCCTCAGGTAATGAGTACAGTGTGACATCAGTTTTATAATTCAGCTTAAAGGATGTCCCACGGTTTTTAGTAGTTTGAATAAGTTCCATAATTTCATCACATGATCGATAACTGGAATCTTTGGAGTCATCTTGGTTCTGTAGAGGAGAGTGACAAGCTGATGATGTGCATGTCTATTTTGTTTACTATACAACTCCTTCAACTCCTCCATCACATCTTTAACTAAAACTAGATTCTTTACGGAACCCCCAATGGTCTTGTCTATTGAATTCAAAACAAGGAGCTTGGCCTTAGAATTATTTTATTAAAACAATTAATAGGATACTTTCTCCTTGCCACTCATAGTTTCAGGGAATAAAAATTCTTCGTCTTCTATGATAGACATTAGACCTTCTATAGTTAGGAACAATTTAATGTTCTTCCTCCAGTCAACATAGTTAGGTCTAGTCAGGATATAATTTTTAATGAGGGTAGTGTAGTTGATTTTGCTTGACATATTGAATATCTACATGGTGTATAAGATAAAATTAGCATAATGATTATCGTTGAATAAAAGAGGCAAGTCTAAATACAACAGTTATCTACACCTTAAGCTTCCCCCTAGCTATGAGATGTGATTGAAACAGCTCAACCCTTATGCACATGACTTAGCCTATTAGAGTTCATCACATACATGTTGGTTGAGTGGATTATTATGTCCGTCTCGAAGACTTTCAATTTTTTTTGCCACTTGAGTGTCATGTCCATTCATATCGGCTGACATAAACGCAAGTCAAGTTTACCTTTGTCTCGGAGTGAATCACAACATCATAGGCTAGTGTTTACTATCACAGTACACCTCCCACTGACCATGTTCTCTATCTATTATAAATGAGATAAATGTAGACACTTCCACACAACTACTCAAGCATTATCCCATCGGCATCTGTAAAAGTAGGTCGATAGGACCTCTACATCTATCAACTAAGGGAGGCCATGAAAAACCCACCAGTTTAGGTTTTTCAATACACTTGTTTTAAATTTAGGAAAATGGAAACACCACATTTATTTAAATAACACAACAAAATAATATATCGTCACACATCACATGCTAAGAAAAATCAAAGCATACATCCATATGATATGAAAAATAAAGCCTTAATAGTTATGAGATGACATCTGGAGTCAAATTGAATTTACAGAATATATGTCATTTTGATTCCAAAATGGGTGAGAATAACATGCCTCATTAGCTACTTCCACTAAACTTAAGCCATAATATGATTAATTAATTTTTTATCACAACCTATGTAACTACTACAAAAATAATAAAGAAATGATCTCCATCGCTTTCTGCAATCGATCAACATCTCCCACTGCCTCCTTCCATGCTTCACCATTTTTAGTGCTCTTTCTACCAAATAAAATGAAATATCCTAATTACAATACATTTTATTTAAATAAAATCGAGAAATCAAACCACCAATTGGGCTGCCCAAGGGAATACGACTATTAAAGGGGATAAGGGAGAAAAAAAGTAAACAATTACATCACATGGTGCCATCCTAACAGTAAACAATAGAGAGAGAGAGAGAGAGAGAGAGAGATTTCTAACACTAACAAATGCCACCCATATGGTTCATTTATAAATCCCTTAACCATTAACATTCATAACCACCTCCTTCTACCAAAATAAAGAACTACCTTTTTAAAAAATAATAATAATAATAGTAATCATAACCACCATATTACACATTTGATCCTTATAATTTTATTCCATTAATGTAAGAAAATAACGATTATAAAAACCACATAAAAAATTTATTAATTTAGTAAAAATTTATGTCATCATATGAAATTTGTACATCTCATGTAAAATTATATTCCTTATCCTTCAATATCAAATCTGATTTAACATGATAAGGTACAATAACCCTTAGTGCTTTCTTGAGTTTCAAAAACCCAATGTAACACGATGCGGTCCATAAACCCATTTAGATTTAAAACAAAAATTAAGCCCAAAATTTGTATATCATATATGAACAATCCTCAGCCCACAAGCCCATACAAGTTTAAATCCACCACATAAGACTTAAGTTATAAGGGTACAAGTGTAATTTCAAGATAGGGTTTCACAAACCCTACCTTTCTTCTTCCTCTTTCTCTTCCTCCTTGGACGCACACTACAACTCTAGTTATTAAATTCTCCGAATTATTCGCGAATAATTCGGCTGAACAAAATTTTATCGAATTTTATGAATAATTCTGTCCGAATCCGAATCAAATAAAAAATTCTAGAATTTTATAGATTTTTTTAAAATTCATGAATAATTCAACCAAATCAAATTTTATCCGAATTATAACTGAATTTTATCCCATGAAAAAAAAAATTACCTTGAATAAGTCAATAAGCCTTTAGAAAATAGTATGATTGTTATGCATTTATTATCTTAATGTTACTTTTCTTCTTTTTTTAATAGAAACCAACAAAGCTTATCTTTCCTGAGGCAATCTCTCACACTTCTACAAAAAAAAAAAATGTCACCCCATTTTGGTTTGACTAAGTCTTACAATCGTTACTCTCGCTCTAAGCTTTAAGGTGAACATGCATGGTGGGTGACGTGAGTCTAACTGAATTTGTGCTCAGTCTCCCCTCTTAGTCTCTCTTTCTCTCATTCAATTATTTAAGTAATAGTAAATGAGTCTAAAATTAAAAAAGAGCTAAATATAATATTTTTATCTTTAAAATTTAAAATTTTTATTTTTATTTCATTTGTATGTTATGTACATATGATAATTGATATATAATATGAAACAAGTATTGCAAATATCAAAAATAACATCCAAATCTTTTGTCCGCTTTTTATTTCTGTAAACGAATAATTCCCGAATCCGAATCAGAACTCGAATTTATTATCTCTGCTTTTTTGATCGATATTTTGACAAAATCATTGAATTAATGAAACGGATTAATCCAAATAATTCTTCATCTGAATAATTCCCGAATCCAAATTTAATAACTATGACTACAACTACTTACAGTATTTTTTTTTTTGGTTAATGTAACAACCGGACTAACCATGATTGGCTGCTGTCGACCAAGGCCAGCAGCAGTAGGCTATGAAGTAGGTACCACATGGCATGGGTGGGGTTGTTGATTTGGACTAATCTCATAACCAGCAACCATGGTAGGGAGAAAAGAGGAAAAGAGGGGCACGCGCAAGGCTAGGATGTAGGCTTGAGAGTTAGGCTACCTGGGTTCTCTGGTGTGCGGAGAACCTCCTCCTTGCTGCAAGGGCTGGCTGGTTATGAGTTCCAATAGCCATAGCTACGATGGGTCATGCGCATGGCAAATAGAGGGAAAAGAGGGTCAAGGTTTCACGAAGTACTTAGCTGCAAGGGCTTTATGAATGTGTGTTTCAAAAACACTTAAAATCCACATAGTACTTTTCAATAAATATTATATATCATACTATCATACTACTATTGAAAAGTACGTACTCCCTGTCTTTGGTATATTTTTTCAAAAAGACAAAAAGAACCATCAACCTCTACATAAAAAACTTTCTAATTGACCAAAAAACCCCTCAAAATGAAAAAAAAATATAAAAACAAAAAAGGTGGAGCAAAAAGGGGGGACTAATTATTAATTATTAAAAGAGGACACAAAATCTTAATAATTAGGAATCGTGGGCACAAAAAGGGGAAGGTGGAGGTAATTGGGGATTTTATTTTGGGAAATTATCTAGTACCACTGCTAAATTTGAAAGTAACTTGGCGTAACCCCTAAAAATGAAAATAATGTCTACCGCACCCATAATTTTTAACACCGTTAATTGAAAGTAAGAAATGTTCCTTTTACCCTTATACTTAAACTCTAAAAAGAACCCATTTTCTTCCAAACGATTACATGCTCTCTCTCAACCGCGACCTTAGCTAGGAGAGTAAAGCGTTAGCAGCAGAAGGCCGGGTTGCAGGAAAGTTCCTGCAACACAAATAGCAGCAAAATTTTTTCGGGAGGGTGACGGTTAGAGCTCTGTAGAACAAGCAATCGATGTAAACCAAACCTTTGCCTCTGATTCACAACTCCCTTCTCGTTAACATCAGCACGGCCATCAAGTTCAGCAGAACCCATCAATCCAAACCCACCAGATTCCCTCTTAGGTGATGAGTTTCTAACAGCAAAGCTATGAGATCTTCTACCTGCTTCGATGATGGAGCTGCAAGAGGATTCTCCCTCGATCTCCTTAGGTTCATCACAGCGGCCATTATCTCCCACTAATCTAACACCCAATTGGCATCCTTGTTCATTCTTCCCGATGGAATCGAATGGGAAGTGGGTCTTCACAGACATCTGAATAGAAGTGATCTTCTAAGTTAGGAAATCAAAAAGCAGTATCTGCAAGAAGTAAGGCAAGTGCCAACCGAAGAAACCCAAGAATTTGGAAGCAAAGAAGCTAAGGACTAATCTATATAGCAAGAGAAGCGATAACCAAAGATCCAGAAAAGCTCCGAAGAGCTCACGAAACGTCCATGAATGAATCATCTAGGAAGGCATTCGTATAACCAATAGTAGTATTCCTTTCTACAGATTTGGCCAAAAAAAGGGGAACGAATCAACTTCTGGCAACAGGCAACGGAAACCGTGGGCGGTTCTTCTCAAAAGCAGTTGATGCCGCTGAGTGATCTCGCAACCACCGGTAACTTTCATTCCTGAGAAAAGAGAAAAATCACTGGTGAATCCAGAATTGAAGCGGTTGTCAATTTAGGGATTGTCATACTCCAATCTTTGCTTTATTAATTGGGGACGATGGGAATTAGAGTAACTTAACATACCCATAAGGGTAGATTGGCCATTTAGCGAAAAAATTCCATATGAGAATTGCGACCTCGGAACCACATAAGGTGTAGAGCTCGCTAGCCTTTTTAAATAGCCCAGAACAACGCTTTGAAAACGTAACATGCCGAGTAGGATATCCATCTATCCTTTTCATTTCAATCTTTTGGCAGCATAACTATAAAATGAAAACTTTCATATCATCAAGTCAAGTACTACTTAGCATTAAAAAAAAAAAAAATGAATAATAACCTTTTGGTTGATGGTTCAATTTTTAGAAATCCCTGCAGGTTTTCCTATCATAAACATGAAAGGAAATGTCAACTTGCATCTAGATATAACTAGAAAGATCATCATGTTAACACCTTAAACCTAATGGAATGGGGTTTTTAGATATGATTTTGAAAAAGTGAGGGGTCTACTAGACATTATTTTCATTTTTAGGGGTACGCCAAGTTATTTTCAAATTTAGGGGTGGTACTGGATAATTTCCATTTTATTTTAAATAAATCCCTAATAATTAGAAATTAAATCTTGGGCACATAATAACACACAAAAGGTAGAGGTTAAAAAAATTCCCTAATAATTAGGAATCAGATCGTAAGAGTATTATTTGGAGATGGAGAAATAATAGGGAGGTTTAAAAGGAAATAAATAAATCTCTTAATGCCTTTCTTTAAGTGAAGATTACCATCTTAAATTAAGGAGAGTAATGGGGCCAACCACCATGCCCATGTCCATGTGACTTGTATCTTATTCCATTAATCCTTTTTTTTATGGTTATGAAAAGCTAAATCTCTTAGTGCCTTTCTTTTAGTGAAGATTACCATCTTAAATTAAGGAGAGTAATGGGTCCCACCACCATGCCCATGTCCATGTGACTTGTATCTTGTTCAATTAGCCATTTTTTTGATGATAATGAAAGCCTTAATTCCTCTTGCCATGCATGTCACCTCGTAGTTACCCCTCATATCGATGGCGTTCCGTTGTGTGCTTTATTTTCGAAAATATGTTATTAATACTTTTTTTATATGGAAACTAAATATTTAATTTCCATGTTAACGTAGAAAAAGTGCAAATATTCGATTTTAATTTGTTCCTTAATTTGTTATTATTATAATCATAAACCAATCTCATCTATTTCTATCTATTTTTTCTTTCCTTAATTGTAATTACTGAAAAAATTCTAATATTAAATGCAGAAGAGGGAATCTTAAATGGAGAAAACGAAAGGTTTTGCAAATACCAGAGCTCTCTCTCTTCTTTGCAGCCCTTGACTATATATATCAAAGAGAAGACAAAAGATCAACTACAGATTCATTAACACAACGCTTCTCAATTTCAAACACTTCACGTCGAAGAGAATCTCTTTACAAGGTCAAACTTTACTCCTTACCTATCTATTTTTTTTTTCTGGAATCTCTTTTGTATTTTTATTTTCTATGTAATTCAATTTTTGCTATTCAGTGCCTTGCTCTGATTGGCAATTCTTCTCGCACTCCGACCCTTTGATGATCATGAATAACTGCATTGCTCGATGGGTGCATGAGTTAACTCTTTTTTATTCCAAATTATGATTTGCAGAATCTCAGGTTCGCCATGATTTTGAGCCATCAACCTTTTGATCCAAGAGTTGCTATTTCTAACCTTCCTTAGTGTAATTATCTTCTGATTTTATCTGATGGAAGCTTTGACAACCTTAGGCATCTGGTTGGTTGGGCCCCATTTTGATTTTAAATGGGAAGTTGCTATGTGTTGATATGAAATTTGGTTTCTTAGGAAATACCCATGATGCAGAAACACGAGCTCTCGGACAGGGAGTATGAATTAATGACGTTGTGGAGGGAGTGTAAATGGAGAGGGAGAGTGAGGCAAGGAAAGGAGGCCCGGTGGCAGGGAGAGGGTGGGGTTTGAAGGAAAAGAATGGGGAGAGATGATAAGCAAGGAAAGGGTGAGAATTGAGATGATAAACAGAGTTTCGTACTATTTTTTTTTTTTTTTTTAAATAAAGTGAAACAAGACCAAATCCATTTCAAACACTTTTAGGGAAATTCCTAAGTCTATTTCACAGAAGAAATACTCAAATACTATATTACATAAAATCTATTACAAAACTAAATATAACGAGCAAAAAGGACATAACTAATCATTAAACCCCAAAATCTGGAAAAAGGTTTGGTGGTATGTTCATTAAAATAACCAGAAGGCACAGCAAGATTAAAAAAACAAAAAACAAAATATGCAATTGGAGGGTCAGGTGATGCTAAATACAATAAAGTACAAAAATATGAAGTTATGTGGAATTCCTTAAATGGGTAATCAACCTTTATTTTCTAATAATTTGTCCCATCATTTCATATATAGACCTATGCTTATTATTTAGCACAATACTTTGCAAATGACAATAGTGTCTATAATGCTCTCCACATCCAAGATACGTCTGAGAATATTGCTAAAATATTAATTGGCATATTACTATAGCAACAGTAAGAAACGGTGTCTTTGATGGTGAACATGGCAGGGGTTGATGTTCAAGGATCGATTGAAAAATGGTAAATGTGTCACTATAGCCTATCTTACTCATATGAAATCCAAAGCAGCATCCAATATCATCTATATCTTAGTAAAAAAAAAAAAGTTATCTCAAGTAGGAAGCTACCCCCACGTGCATTTGCATGTGTATTTTTACTAGTATATATATATATATATATATGTGTGTGAGTGTGTGTGAAAATAACAAAAGTAATTTGTTTATCGTTACTATTCACAGAATAGTGAACACATGTTTGCTCCCTTTTTTTTTTACTATATATAATTAATAAAAATAAAAAATAAAAAAACATCATTCTTATCCATGAACAATACATTATGGTTCTTATCCGTGAATTGTTCACGGACAATCATGGTTCCTTAGTTTCTCTTTATTTTATGAAAATTAATGAAACAAATTATTAGATCAAATACATAACTGCATATTAAATTAATCTGAAGGTCTCCCCACCAACAGGGAGGCTCTAATACTATTATGGATGTGGAAACAATTTTGATCGTCCTACTAGTAGGGTCAGACATTCGAATAACCATTAATGCAGGGGTGAAGATGGTTACCTTAATTTTGCAATCACAAAACCTTGAAGTGGACTTAACCCTTCAAGCGCAAAGTCTACCTTCCACGACAACTTGTTGGCACTTCGTTTGGTTCCTGCAATGGAGTGAGAATCCCTTCTGCAAGCTCACCAGAGAAGATGAAGTAAATTTTTTTACTTTTTTGGTACTTCTCAGAGAGGGAGAGAAAGTGTGTTCTCTTGTTGTACGAGAGTCACTTCTCTTTAATCCCCATAAAAGAGATCAGTCTTTGTCTTAAGGAGGGATGAGCAATTACCATAACTGTTCCAGCTCTCTAATAACTAGGCTCATGTAACTACTTAAAAATAGGCGAGGATCAAATCCCTACAATTTTGCATATGAGAGTTTCAATTCAAAATTTAAACTTTCATGATCAAATCTAGTCAACATGGTGAACCCACATTGATACCTTGATAGGTACCTTATCACCAATAGTCATCCTAAAGGATAATCATTAAGTTATCCTTAATTGCACAAACAGATGATTCTACCAATGGTGTAATCTGAAAATCCCCTAAGGTAGATAATTATAGAGGAAATTTCATTCCATTCCCCAGAATGTTTCATTTATTTCACTCCCATCCCCTTTGAAGTATAAAATTACACTTGTACCCTATAGTGTTAACACTATTAGAGTCATCTGTTAAATATCTTTTTAACCCCCATCCCCTTTATACCATTTTCTTCAGATCTCAACTATTGAAGTTGTATTCTCTCTCTCTCTCTCTCTCTCTCTCCTACTACAAATGTATAGGGCAATGGAGATGGGATTCATAGAGCTAATAGAAATCTTGTTGCATTTACCTTCACTGAAACTCAAAAAGACGTTGTGATTCCATCAAGGAATGGAAGAACAAGAAGAAAAGGGTTCAAAAGTTATCTCGTAGGCCATGCGAAAGTAGTTTGAGATGAGTACTGGAATTTGGAGATGGATAAGCGATTTTGCAAAAAACACTTTCTGAGAGTTGGCTAAAAGAAATACGTGTCATCTCGTATAATCCAAATGTCAACTTGAGTCAAATTCTAACCCCTCCCCCCCCCCTCCCAAAAAAAATATTCCACCGCCTTGGACCCAAGAGGATAATTACCCTCCCAATTCATTTGGGAGAATCTGTTCTAGAAAGGTAGAGTTGGGTTGCCGGCACTTGAGAAGATGATCGGTGGAGCTTTAGAGCTTTTTCTTATGTAAATTAGGAGTATATCATGGCCAAACTCGAAGTAGTCAATTTGTATCAGTTTCCTATACTTACCGCTCTAGCATCTCCCTTCTTCACAAGCCCGGTAGGTCACCACCAACCCCTCTGCACAAACTCCGGCCATCCCTGACCACCCTTTGACCCTCTTCAATGCCCTTGGTAACACAACCACTCTCTCCATCACTTAATCAATAGATGGGTTTCATCTTCGAAATCAGATTCTGTGACGCCCATCTGGTACAAAATTGAAGTTGTGGGTAGCTCTTGTGTGGAACTTTAAAACATGAACAAACACATTTTCGATGTAAATCCAGCCAAGACCTTCTAAAAGAATTAAACTGGTGTATTCGATATCTTCTAGAATCTGCTCTGTAAGATGCTGAGCAAGGTCGTGGGAGGGAATAAATTGGGAAACTCAATCCCTTTCACTTCCTCCATCAAGAACTTCGTTGCAGAGGCCCTTGATGTTTTGATCAAGTTCTTATGAGTAACCATTGAGCATATCGGACCGTAAATCCCTCTCTCCGATTTCAGAATCGTAAATCCCAAGTTCAAAAACCCTAAATCCCAATTGGTTAATGGTTTCCTCATGGAAGAAGATGACACTAAGGGTTAAGGGCAATTAGGTCATCTCCATTAGATCAAGGATATTTTGCGGTTTAAAGCAATTTTGTATAACATGATTCCTCACTTAACGATTTTGCACTCACGGTCAGGGTACAGTTGATAGAATCTATAACTTAGGAGAGAAAAGTTTGTAATGACAAACTTCGCAAGGGAGGGTAGTGTAATAGATGAAACATTCAGGGGAGGGGAGTGAAATTTCCTCATAATTATATTATATTTGACCCTTGCACTAGCAAAATCTACAATGCACTGATCTCACAAGTGTGGAATAAAAAATATTCGCTAATAAAAGAAGCGCATTGTTAATTAAACTACAAGTTATAGGATCCATGATTATTTAAGAATATTTGAAACTTCATTCAAATAATAATGGGTAATTTATAGCGCCACCACCTAGATAATTCCACCATTATAGAGACACTCCCTGTGTAATACCAAATTACGCTTGTACCCCTTACCATCAGTTTCTATTAGGGAATGTATCTTAAATGCTAACATCAGCTGGGTTTATTTTTTTTAAATACCAAAATACTCTCATAATAAGTAAACTACCAATATGCCCTTATCATTGTTCTTCTTCTTCCCCAAACCAAAAAGAAGAAGGATGCTTACAGAAAAACAAGGTCCTAGCCCGCACTGAAAGAACCCATTTCGGTTTCAAGGGAAGAACACATATTTGGCAAGAAAAAATTCTCTACAAAGGTCCAGTTCCATGAGAAAGGCAGGTTTCATGAGATTTCCATTGAATACAATAACCTGAACCAACACAGTCCACCTCTCATTGTTCATTCTTTTCTTCTCCATGTAGTTGCAGTCCACCTCTCGTTGGATCGAGCCCCACTATTATAGTCCCATTCTGTGGTTTGGGTATAAGGAAGCCCTCTTGTGCGACCAACACCCTATGATATCACCCCATAAATTTATCCCTGCTGTGAGATTCGACATTTTTAAGAAACCTACAATGGTTCACCTTCTGCTGGAGGTTCAGACTCAACTAATTAAAACCTTTTCTAGGGCTGGTTATCTGGGTGTTGATCAATTGATTCAAGCATGCCTTGGAGATAATAATTTTCCCTTAGATTTTCTGTCGATCGAATGCCAAAAGGGTGAATTTTCCACTTGAAACGTGGTTTAGTTTTCGCTTCTCCTTTGGTTCTATCACGCTTGAATTCATTCGTTCACATAATACTCTATTACTGAATGGCATTGAGGTAGTGATAGCGCATTGAATTTGGATACTGAGTACGGAAATGAAGGCACCTTATCGAGAGTACTTACTGGGGAGATGGGGATATTGTGAGTCATATTTTTATTCAACACCAATTTTTCGTTCTTTCCAAAACTTGGCCATTCATTTGAAGCACCAAGTTCAAAAGTAATGAATCTATATATCAATGATAAATTTTGAGGTTGGTAATACCCTTTCTGTGTTTTAGATAAAAGGGTAAAAATATCAATTTGAATCTCACTTAATAGAGACTGACAGTCGGGGGGATGAGGGTAATTTGGTATATACAGGAGGTGTCTCTCTAATAGCGGCATTCTCTAGGGGGTGACGCTGTAAATTACCCAATAATAATAGTACATATAATATTACCAAGGCATTTGATTATGACCAATCAAAGTCCAACAAATCGTATATTTGGATGTCCACAATTTCGGGGTGCATAAACCTTATTAAGGATCACCACCATTCATGCATATACCCAACACAATGAGCGTCCAATGCGTAGTCAATCCTTTTGGAAGACATCAACCTTTGGATCATCATGATTGATGAAACATAAACACAACAAAACGTTCCTCTCAATTATCGAAAAAAAGAAATATAAAAAATTATGCTTGTGTATACAATGGTAATAAACCAAATCGTGAATTTCATTGGATCAATGCTCAACTCAATTAAATGTCGCACATTCATATTTTCATGTCAATCTCTATTAGAGAAATATATAATGCAGCAACCCTAGAAAAATGTATCCAATCCTATCTATAATTATGAATAATAGGTAAGAGGTGGACAATTGCACACCATTGAAATAATTACCACATTCACATAATAAAAATTGTAACAATTAATTTAACCAAATTAAATTGAGTTTGATGGACATACGCATAAAATATAATAAATATTTTTTTTCACTCAAGTTTGGTAAGTTAATACCTGATTTCCCAATAATGCTCTCAAGTGAGATTTTCTTTTATTCAATTGTGCAAGCATGGTTCAAAAGATGATGAAATTTCATCATTCTATGATTATAGATGTCACACCCCGTTCACACAGAACCGGGCCAGTGACCGGGTTAACACCGGTTAACCCAAACCTGCCAAGATCATCTGATACAGTATCCCATCACAGCACACATACAACTAAGAAAGTGTTCAACAGTTCAGCGGAAGACTTAGTTTACCTGTAAATATTCTCATTATACTTGATACCCAAATTGTAATTACATAGTTAAGTACATGTGGGCCCGCAGGCATGATATTTACACAAAAAGAATACAATTTACATATCAAATACACAAAAGGAATCATAAAAAATCAGAGTCAGCTCAGCTCGGTATTAGAAGTAGGGCTCAGCTCAGTATCAAAAGGTAGAGCTCAGCCCGGTATCAGAAGGTAGAGCTCAGCTCGGTATCAAAACAAGGCTCAGCTCGGTATCAGGAGGTAGAGCTCATCTCGGCATCAAAACTGCGGTCCCGCAGCACAACTCTCGCACGAGCAATCTGTGCCGTGCTCTAATTCCTCGGGGACCCACCAATCCTCCTTAGGGAACTCAACTGTGGGGCCCGCCCCGTGCTCATCAGGTTGATGACCTGTAAAATCATCTAAAAGTGGTGCACACGGGGGATGAGCTCACTAGCTCAATAAGTGAAAAGAAGGACCACACAGCAGTCCACACAACAAATCACAACCATATGCACTATATGCTATGTAATTCATTTTTAATCATATCCACCTAAACAACATTACTAAGTCCTTGGTTTAGTGCTACTACAACCACAGTGCGCGTATACTCCAGGTACGAGCCGCGAACTCCATCCAGCGATACGCCCATAGGGCTGTCAGAGAAGGCCACCGTGAGTACTCGGAAAAGTAAAACATGCCGACCACCAGCTCTCAATATAAAGTAAATGACAGAAATTAAAGGTGCTGACTCCAGTAATTTAAAAGCAGTACGATTGGCCCTCTTGAATATACCACCGGGGTTACCGACTATCTTAATGACCCGTCGGGCGTATGTCTAACCGCCATAGTGACCGGACAACTGCGACCACTGCTTCCCCTCAAATGGTAACCCAATACCTCAACCCTTGTTGGGAAGGGTCGTAGCACGGGAAGATGATAATCCTACACCGTATGCTCCTATATAACATAGTACGATTGCATAGTGCCTCCGCGTCCCATTCCACGGGCCACCAATACACTCGTTTCCAAGCCGACTACGGCATCTAGTCTACTAATGCATTATGCACAATGATGTCATCATTCATCACATCTTCACATCATCAGTTGACATTAAGAAAATAAACACAACACACAAGTCATAATAATATGAGGATGGCTAAGTTACACATGATTCGCATGATGACATGACTAGTCTAGATACAATTAAATGAATGCCAAACAAGCCTTAACATAAGGCCAAACGTCCTCTCCCCACTTACCTGTAGCGAACAAAGACTCACGCCTGGTACAGGTGAGATCCGGTGCGAGAAGCGTAAGATTTGGTGAACCTATCATGAGTGAGCGGGGTTAGCATTTCATCACTTTGGGATCAAGATTAACATGACCCAATGACAAAATCATGTTTAGAATCCTAAAAGAAGGCCGCACATCCATTTTGGGTCCGTTCGGACGTAAAAATCACGTTGGGAGCCTCTTAGGTGGGTCGGACAGCCCACCTGTCATGACCCACCGGTCTTGACCGGTGGGTAGGTCGGCCCACCGGTTGGGCCCACTGGTTGAGCTCGAGGGTCTGCCCTCTCAGGCGGGTGCCCTTAGGCGGGCCATTTGACCCACCGGTTTGGCCCACCGGTCTTGGCGGGAAAATGTCATTTTTTCCCAAACTTCCTCCAACCTTTGGGGAATCAAATGGGGCTTTTCTAAACCCATTCTTCACACATTCAAGGTATCATAAGATGGTCCTAACCTAGATCTAGGTTAGATTTAAGGAATGGAAAGCCATCTTACCTTCTTTGCTCAAGAACTCCTTCAAAACCCCAAAATCACTTCAAATCACCAATGCTTCTTCAACCTTGTAAACACTTTTTCAAATCCTTCAAAATCAACACATAAACCATCTATTAAGCCTTAGATTCATCATCTCAAGGTGGATTTACAAGACCTCAAGAAACTCTACCCAAATCAAAGGTTTTTACTTGGGTATGGTGAAAGTAGCCTTTGCTCACCTCTAAACGTAGATCTCGTATTGGAGATCACTTTTCTGGCGTCGGAATGGGAAGAGCAAGCCTCGACGCCGCTTAAATCCTTCCCCTACTTCTTCTTCCTCCCCTTTCTTCTTCTCCGTTCTCTTTTCTCTTTCCTTTTCTCTCTCCTCTTTACTCTTTTCACCAACCACCCGAATGACATAAATGAGAAAATGGAAACTCATAAATGCTATTTATACTTTCTAAAATAACTAAGTAATCACATGGGTGGGTCACTCAGGTGGGTGGATGCGCCCACCTGTGACTGCCCACCTGAGGGCCAAAACTTGAGCAACAAGTGGGATTTTGACAAAGTTCGACCCTCGGCATGAATCTCACTCTTGGCATAAGATGTAATATACATATGCACCTTAAGATACGGCTACATACCTACTTTATCCATACATGGCCTTATGATATGTGCATGTACACGGCTTGGGTACACCCGTCTCCTCTGGCACTGGCTCGGACTTGTCTGGCCAGCCGATGTTTAAGGTCACCCTTGCTATCATGGTCCATAAGGAACCCGCCTTAACTCTCTCCGATTCGGGTCCTACATGGTTAAATCGGGTCAACCATGTAATCAGACCGGGTTTAAGAAGTAGGGTATTACATTTACCCCCCCTTTCTGAAAATTTCATCCTCAAAATTAGCATACCTGATTGTTCAAAAAGATGAGGGTACTTGGCTTGGATTTCCTCCTCTTTATCCCAAGATGCTTCTTCAAGTGAATGATTAGCCCATCGTACCTTTACATAGGAAATGGAGCGGTTGCGAAGGGTTTTCACCTTTTGGTCCAAAATTTCAGCTGGCTGCTCTGTATAGGTCATATCAGCTTCTAGATATTCTGGTTCCACGGGTAATACATGAGATGGATCATGCACGTATCGCTTCAGCATGGATACATGAAACACGTTATGAACATCCCCGAGTGAAGGTGGCAGAGCAAGCATATAGGCTACTGAGCCAAGCAGGGCTAAGATCTCAAATGGTCCAATGTATCTTGGGCTCAACTTCCCCTTTCTGTGAAACCTTTGTAACCCTTTAGTAGGAGAGATCTTGAGAAATACCTTTTCTCCTGGCTGAAATTCAATGTCTTTTCTGCGGGTGTCTGCATAGCTCTTTTGACGAGACTGAGCTGCTTTAATCCGTTCTCGAATAACATCGACCTTGTCACAAGTCATTTGTATCATTTTAAGTCCTAACATTTGGCGTTTGCCTACCTCATCGCAATACAGAGGAGTCCTGCACTTCCTACTATATAATGCCTCATACGGAGCCATCCCAATTGTAGCTTGGTAACTGTTGTTATAAGCAAACTCCATAAGGGTTATATATTCTTCCCAACTACCACACATTTCCATTGTACATGCCCTGAGCATGTCTTCCAATATCTGTATGGTTCGTTCCGACCGACCATCAGTCTGTGGGTGAAAAGCAGTACTCAAATTCAATTGTGATCCTAAGGCATGCTGAAGCTTTTCCAAAATCTGGAAGTGAACCTTGGGTCCCTATCTGATACAATGCTCACTGGCACTCCATGTAAGCGCACTATGTTATCCATATAAAGTTGTGCTAATTTGGCCATAGAGAACTTGGTCTTGATGGGAATGAAATGAGCAGTCTTAGTAAGCCGACCAACGATCACCTATATCGCGTCCATCCCCTTAGGTGTACATGGTAGTCCGGTGACGAAGTCCATTGTAATCCTATCCCACTTCCATTCTGGTACTGGGAGTGGCTGAAGAGTACCATAAGGTCGATGTCTCTCAGCTTTTACTTTTTGGCATGTAAGACAAGTCGCCACATACAGAGCTATTGTGACTTTCATGCTTGGCCACCAATAATTTTGTTTGAGGTCCTTGTACATCTTTGTACTTCCTGGGTGGAGTGAGTACTCGGAGCTATGTGCTTCTCGCACTATCTTGTCTTGTATATCCAAATCATCGGGTACACACAATCTGCCTCGAAACATCAATGCCCCATCACTGGCTAAAACAAAATATGAGTCGTTCATTGTTTGATCTTGAACCTTAACTCTGATCCACTGCAATTCAGGATCCAAAGGTTACTTCATTATTACCTCTTGCCTAATAGTCGGATGCACCTGTAGAGTTGTCAAGGATACAATCAACCATTTAAGGTTTTCTGATTGACGTTCAAACTCTAAGGTTGCTCCTTCATATAAGAGAGTTTCATCCATTAGCGTCGCCTCTTGTACAAGTGATGGGCTGACTGCTAAGTACGAGAGTGACATAGTCTGTGCCTTCTGACTCAATGCATCTACCACTACATTCACCTTTCAGGGATGATACTAAATGTCACAGTCATAATCCTTCATGAGCTCAAGCCATCTCCTCTGCCTCATGTTCAAATCCTTCTGGGTGAAAAAGTACTTAAGGCTTTTGTGATCACTGTATATCTCACACTTCTCCCCATACAAATAATGTCGCCAAATCTTAAGGGCAAAAATGACTGCGGCTAGTTCCAAGTCATGAGTGGGGTAGTTCTTCTCATACTCATTTAGTTGTCGGGAAGCATACACTATCACCTTTCCACGTTGCATGAGAACACAACCCAACCCAACTTTGGAAGCATCAGTGTAGACTATCATTCCACCTGTGCCTTCAGGATGGTTAACACAGGAGCTGACACCAACCTCTCCTTCAATTTCTGGAAACTCTTCTCCCATTCCTCTACCCAGTTGAATTTCACACCTTTTTGGTTAATTTAGTCATTGGCGCTGAGATTTGAGCAAAATTTTCAATGAAGCACCGGTAATATCCAGCCAAACCCAAGAAGCTTCTTCAATGACATTTTTAGGCTTTCCCACTCTACTACTGCTTTCACCTTATCAAGATCCACCTCGATTCCGGCCCTAGACACTATGTGCCCCAGGAATCCAACTTGCTCAAGCCAAAATTCACATTTGCTATATTTGGCAAACAATCGTTGTTCTCTCAACATCTGTAACACCATTCTCAAATGTTGAGTGTGCTCCTCTTCTGTCTTGGAGTAGATCAAAATGTCATCAATAAAAATAATTACCCATTTATCGAGGACATCGTGAAATACTCAATTCATTAAATCCATGAATGTTGCTGGTGCATTGGTTAACCCAAAAGATAACACTAGGAACTTATAGTGACCATACCGAGTCCTGAATGCTGTCTTGGGTATGTCGCTGCTCTTTATCTTGAGCTGATAATAGCCTGATCTAAGGTCTATCTTTGAAAATACCTTGGCACCCTGCAGTTGGTCAAATAAATCATCAATGCGTGGCAATGGATACCGGTTCTTAATGGTTAGCTTATTCAATTCCCGGTAATCAATGCACATACGCAAGCTGCCATCCTTCTTCTTGACAAACAATACTGGGGCACCCCAAGGTGAAACACTTGGGCGAATAAACCCCTTCTCCAATAATTCTTGCAACTGCTTCTGCAACTCCTTCAATTTGGTGCCATCCTGTATGGAGCTTTAGACACTGGAGCTGCTCCAGGAACCAAGTCTGGCAAACTCCAACTCTCTATCAGGCGGTAAATGCATCAGATCATCTGGAAAGACGTCGGGAAACTCTTTAACCACCTTTACCTCTTCTAGAGGTGTAATCCTTGCATCAACATCAAGTACCGATGCTAAGTAGCCCTGACATCCACTCTCCAACAACTTTACCACTTGAAGAGCGGAGACAAGGACCTTTCTCACCCGTTTCATTTTATCTGCTCAGTATACCAATTCTCTTCCTTCGTCATCTATCACCCTAATCAGCTTTTCAGCACACATCACATTAGCTCGATGAGCCGACAACCAATCCATGCCCAGTATAACATCAAAATTCTGCATATTGAACTTAATGAGTTGTGCATCAAAGTTCTTAACACTAATTTCCACTGGGCACGGCCCATACACCTCCTTCAACTGTGTAACTTTACCAGTAGGTATACTAATAATCATCCCATGCTCTAGGATCATGGGTGACATACCAAGTTTCTCAGCGAATCTCATAGATACGAATGAATATGTAGCTCCTGAATCGAATAAAACATAGGCTGGTATGCCCGATATAGATAGGACACCTAGTGTAACAATGCATATAATTTCAGCAGGTCATCAATATTTAACATAAGGAAATTCTTAAATTTAAAATGTACCTACTACCACTTCTGTGCTGGCCTTAGCTTCCTCAGTTGATAGGGCATACATCCTTCCCTACGGTTGATTCCCCCACATTAAGGGAAGTCGGTACGCAGAGGGCTGACTAGAGGGCAAGGCTGGTCTGACCCAACAGTCTTTTGCATAATGCCCATAGGAATGGCAGTTAAAGCAACGGATCTGTGATGTCGAAACTGGGGCGGGGCCCCTCTGCACTTGACCCGTTAAAGATGGAGGTCGGGGCGGCCTTGGAGCTGTAGGTACCGCACTAGTGTTTGGGCGGAAGGATGTAGAGCCCAAACCACCAGCCGGTCGAGGAAGATAGCCAGATGGCCTATAAGGCTGCCTATATGTAGGCCTAGAACTGTACGATCCACGGTATGCCTTGGAGGAGTTACCCATATCCGGAAATGGATTTGTTCTCTTCCACAGTCCAGGTGTGAGGGATTGTTCTCCCTTTTGCTTATCCTCCATGGTCTTGGCCTTCTGCACAATCTGGCCATAGTCGGTCAAATATAAGACCTCAAGTACAGACCCAATGGATGCCTTTAGGTCCTTCAGAAATCTCGCAGCCTTCTCTTCAGGTGTCCTCATATGCCTAGGGGAAAAATGGAACAAGCTCTCAAACTACTGTTGGTACTTAAGGATAGTCTTACCTCCTTGAGTTAAGGCCATAAATTCTGTCTCCTTGCGGTCTCTGAAGCTGTGTGGGTAATGATTGTCCAAGAACAACTCCTTGAATTGTTCCCAGGTGGGTTCCGGATGTGCGGTCAACAATATGGGCTTAGAGGCTTGCCACCAAGAGTTGGCCTCCTTCTTGAGTTGTAACCCCGCACAAATGAGTTTCTGTGCATCTGTGCACTCAATCACCTCAAATATTTTCTCCAGCTCCTGGATCCACTGGTCCGGCTCCAGAGGATCACTCCCCACTTTAGAGAATACAGGTGGCAAGTTTCTCTTGAATGACTCCACTACATTTGACGTATTATTCGTCGGCGGGTAATTGGGAGCATAAGCTGGATAATAAGAGTATGGAGGGGGCACCCCATACGGAGGAATACTGAATGGCAAAAATTGAGGTGTACCTCCCACTTGTGGTCCCGTACCAGACCCTACGGGCGGGTCCTGTGGAGTAAGTGTCCGGGGAGGTTGACCTGAGTGGTGAGGAGGGGAAGACTCCAGCAAATAAGTTCGACAGGGAAAATCTCTTGAAGATGGGTCTCCACACTCTTATGGATGTACCTCAGAGAGCAGGAGCTCAGAGAGGTAGGGATAGGAGGGCTGCCCCTATGGAGGATGTTCCCATGGAGGAGGAGTCTAATGAGGAGGATGAGGACTATGTTCCTCAGGATGGGGAGGATGATTTTGTGGATGAGGACATCCTTGAGGAGGTGCCTCAGGAGTTGAGAGGTGCTGATCGTGGCTTCACCAGAGTTGTAAGCCCACAACATAGAGCCCCACCACCTGAGAGTGGTGCATATGATTTTGAGGGCATGATGTCCACTATGAGGGCTTTGAAGGACGGGCAATATCAGTTGTTAAGAAGACTGGATGAGAGTGCTTCTAGGGAGGAGCGCATCCTGGAGAGGCAGGCTACTTTGGAGAATTCCTTTCTCAGGCTGGGCCAGGACTTGGATACAACGCCCAATGCCATTTCAGCAGATTTTGGCCGACTTCAGAGGGAGGTACAGCTGGTGAACTCGAGGTTCGACCACTACGACCATTGACTCAACGTTAACTCTAGACCTCAGGTGAACGTAGTAGTATTTGACGATGACGATGACGATGACGATCATCAGTGAGGACTTAGCTCGTCCACACCAGCTTCTCACCTGTTTCCTTTTGTTGATCTTATTGTATTTTTTTTCTTTCTTTTCTCATTCTTATTCTTTCTCTGTAACTAGACTTATTTGTGGGATGATGTGTTTTAACAGCGGTCTGTGGTGAATTTGCATATTTGATAACTTGTGTAGTTTAGTTGTGGTGTCATTGTTAATTTTGATCATCGTTATATATATGGATATGTTGTTTATCAGGTGTTTGTGTGAAAATTTTTGAAAATCTCATTTTACGTCGTTATGCTGCCGAAATTTTGTCAAACTTGTACTCGATGGGTTATGACACCAATTAATTAACCTTTTATTTTCTCTCACGCATACCATGAATGCAATATCTAAATGCAACCATTTTTATTCCTTTCTTTCTTTGGCTTTTAACTCTTTAAAGTTTTTACATTAACCCAATCCCATTTCCTATTATAGATTCTACGGGGTCTAAACGGTATGCTGTGAGTGGAGTAGAGCATTACGCTCTGATACCACCATTGTCACACCCCATTCACATAGAACCGGGCCAGTGACCGGTTAACACCGGTTAACCCAAATCTGCCAGGATCATCTGATACAGTATCCCACCACAGCACACATACAACTAAGAAAGTGTTCAACAGTTCAGCGGAAGACTTAGTTTACCTGTAAATATTCCCATTATACTTGATACCCAAATTGTAATTACATAGTTAAGTACATGTGGGCCCGCAGGCATGATATTTACACAAAAAGAATACAATTTACATATCAAGTACACAAAAGAAATCATCAAAAATCAGAGAGTCAGCTTAGCTAGGTATTAGAAGTAGGGCTCAGCTCGGTATCAAAAGGTAGAGCTCAGCCCGGTATCAGAAGGTAGAGCTCAGCTTGGTATCAAAACAAGGCTCAGCTCGATATCAGGAGGTAGAGCTCAGCTCGGCATCAAAACTGCGGTCCCACAGCACAACTCTCGCACGAGCAATCCACGCCGTGCTCTAATTCCTCGGGGACCCATCAATCCTCCTCAGGGAACTCAACTGTGGGGCCCACCCCGTGCTCATCAGGTTGATAACCTGTAAAATCATCTAAAAGTGGTGCACACGTGGGATGAGCTCACTAGCTCAGTAAGTGAAAAGAAGGACCACACAACAGTCCACACAACAAATCACAATCATATGCACTATATGCTATGCAATTCATTTTTAATCACATCCACCTAAACAACATTACTAAGTCCTTGGTTTAGTGCAACTACAACCACAGTGCGCGTATACTTCGGGTACGAGCCGCGAACTCCATCCCGCGATACACCCATAGGGTTGTCGGAGAAGGCCCACCGTGAGTACTCAGAAAAGTAAAACATACCGACCACCAGCTCTCAACATAAAGTAAATGACAGAAATTAAAGGTGTTGACTCCAGCAATTTAAAAGCAGTACGATTGGCCCTCTTGAATATACCACCGAGGTTTTCGACTGTCCTAATGACCCGTCGGGCGTATGTCTAACCGCCACAGTGACCCAAAAACCATGACCATTGCTTCCCCCTAAATGGTAACCCAATACCTCAACCCTTGTTGGGAAGGGTCGTAGCACGGGAAGACGATAATCCCACACCGCATGCTCCTATATGACATAGTACGATTGTATAGTGCCTCTGCGTCCCATTCCACGGGCCACCAATGCACTCGTTTCCAAACTGACTACGGCACACAATGATGTCATCATTCATCACATCTTCACATCATCAGTTGACATTAAGAAAATAAACACAACACACAAGTCATAATAATATGAGGATGGCTAAGTTACACATGATTCGCATGATGAAATGACTAGTCTAGATACAATTAAATGAATTCCAAACAAGCCTTAACATAAGGCCAAACTTCCTCTACCCACTTACCTGTAGCGTACAAAGACTCACGCCTGGTACGGGTGAGATCCGGTGCGAGAAGCGTAAGATTTGGTGAACCTATCATGAGTGAGCAGGGTTAGCATTTCACCACTTTGGGATCAAGATTAACACAACCCAATGACAAAATCATGTTTAGAATCCTAAAAGAAGGACGCACGTCCGTTTTGGGTCCGTTCGGACGTAAAAATCATGTTGGGAGCCTCTTGGGTGGGTCGTACAGACCCACCAGTCAGACCCACCGGTCTTAACTAGCAGGTAGGTCAGCCCACCGGTTGGGCCCACCGGTTGGGCCTGAGGGTCTGCCCTCTCAGGCGGGTGCCCTCAGGCGGGCCATTTGGCCCACCGGTCTTGGCGGGAAAATGCCATTTTTGCCCAAACTTCCCCCAACCTTGGAGGAATCAAATGGGGTTTTTCCAAATCCATTCTTCACACATTCAAGGTATCATAAGATGGTTCTAACCTAGATCTAGGTTAGATTTAAGGAATGGAAAGCCATCTTATCTTCTTTGCTCAAGAACTCCTTCAAAACCCCAAAATCACTTCAAATCACCAATGCTTCTTCAACCTTGTAAACACTTCAAATCCTTTAAAATCAACACATAAACCATCTATTAAGCCTTAGATTCATCATCTCAAGGGGGATTTACAAGACCTCAAGAAACTCTACCCAAATCAAAGGTTTTTACTTGGGAATGGTGAAAGTTTAAGGAACCCAGCCTTTGCTCACCTCTAAACGTAGATCTCATATTGGAGATCACTTTTTCAGCGTCGGAATGGGAAGATCAAGCCTCGGCGCCGCTTAAATCCTTCCCCTTTCTTCTTCTTCCTCACCTTTCTTCTTCTTCCTCCCCTTTCTTCTTCTCCGTTCTCTTTTCTCCTTCCTTTTCTCTCTCCTCTTTACTCTTTTCACCAACCACCCGAATGACATAAATGAGAAAATGGAAACTCATAAATATTATTTATACTTTCTAAAATAACTAAGTAATCACATGGGTGGGTCACTCAGGTGGGTGGATGCGCCCACCTGTGACCACCCACCTGAGGGCCAAAACTTGTCCAACAAGTGGGATTTTGACAGAGTTCGGCCCTCGGCGCAAATCTCACTCTTGGCATAAGATGTAATATACGTATGCGCCTTAAGATACAGCTACATACCTGCTTTATCCGTACATGGCCTTATGATATGTGCATGTACACGGCTTGGGTACACCTGTCTCCTCTGGCACTGGCTCGGACTTGTCTGGTCAGCCGGTGTTTAAGGTCACCCTTGCCATCATGGTCCATAAGAAACCCGCCTTAACTCTCTCCAGTTCGGGTCCTGCATAGTTAAACCGGGTCAACCATGTAATCAGACCGGGTTTAAGAAGTAGGGCATTACAATAGATATATAAAGTAGCACTTTTGCATTATTTTTGTTAAACTTCTCATTTGATCTTTGTAGTTTTAAGAAAGTACTCCTGTTTATTTATCTAAATAGGAAAAGAAATGACTTAACCACCATGTGGAGTAAATCCAAAATTTAGTGAGGAGAGCTCCAACGTAGTTTGAGTATAATCTGTCTCTATAATATGTTAAAACAAAACAAAGAAAAATGGTAATAAAACATATACCATTAAATAATCCTGGTTTATTGAAAATACTAGGAAACCATATGCGAGGTTGAACCTTGGTGCAACGGTAAGGTTGTTCTAATGGTCATAGATTTAAGTTAGGAAACAGCCTCTCCCTGAAGTAGGGGTAAGGTTGCGTACATTCTAACCCTCCTCAAAACCCACAATGACAAGAGCCTTGTGCACTGGATACTTCCTTTTTAAGGAAATCCTATGTAGCATATAATGGACGATATGGTAGAAAGTTAGATCTAAGATCTATATTCTTTTTGGCGTCGGTTCAAAGACATCCAATATGTTCTTTCCATCAAAATATTTTTAAAAGAAGATGGACAGCTAAAAATAGAAGAGAATATGTCATATATGGGAGGGTAAATGATTAAATCTAGATTGGAAATGTAGATCATTTTCTAGATATCTATATAATCAATGGAAAAGGGTCTACCGCAATGCCTGAGTTCTAATTGGTGCATTTGGGGAGTTCACCACCACAAATCTTCAAGTACAGGATTTATAGAGGAGAGAGATTGTGGGGCCCTCATTTATGTGAGAGAGCATGACAAGGAATCAGTAACTTCTTGTTTCCACATGGTAAAACATGCCTCAATGCACCTAGACACAAGGCTGGCATAAAGACCACCCTCCCCCCATGCCTCAATGCACATCCCCATTGGCTCCACACTGGCATAGAGGCCACGTGATCAGGTAGTGTTTTTTTTCCCGCTTTTTTATTTTTATTTTTTTATATCTTGAGAGCCATAGTACAATTTTCCCATGTGATATATATATATATATATATAATTGAATGATGTTTTGCACACCATAAAAAATTGAAGTGGCGGAACTGTGTGGGATATATTTCTGTTGTTTATATAGGGTTCATACCATCAATATATGTACCTTCAGCTCGCAAACATAATGTAGAAAATTATAAAAGGGTATACTCATTGAATGCTTATTTTGAACAATTTTTTTTTTAATGCTTATTTATACATTTGAATTTAATCTAGCCTTCTTCTAAGAAACGTCATTTCTTATCTTCCCCGTCATCATCTCTGGATACGGTCGCAATTAGTCAAGTTGACCCCACTGGGGATGTCATTTCAAATTAGCTGCTATTTCTTTATCAATACGTGAATCTAACCAAATCTTCCTACTAAAAGAAGAAAAATCTAACCAAATCTTTAAAAAGGTATTTTAACTTTTTTCTTATCCAGGTTGTTTTATAAATTATTGGGGTTGTGATCGTTGTTGATTGTGTGTCCATTGCATCAACATGGGGATTAATCAGAGAAGGTCATAAATATTCAGTCATGGGGTAGGATGGTCTTTTTGCTATACCTTATGTTTTGGGCTAGGGGTGCGATCAAGTAACTTTCTTTTCCCCTAAATTATTTAACAATTTGGTGGAGAACGTGACCCCATTATTTGACTTTGATCACACCAATGGTCCAAAAATTGAAAAACTATTCATATAAATTAAGGATGGAGGTCGGGTGTGCCGCTAGTTTTCCTGAAACTAATGACTCTAACCAAAGATAGTGTGGGGGCACAAATGGGTAGGTGCCTCTTTTTCATGGGATGGGAGAGGAAAATGACACAAGTCTAGACAGCCGGGGGTGACGTGCACAGACTTTTCTCTTGATTAAATTAGGCTGAAAGTGTGGAGTACTTTTCAAGGGATTGAGCCAATTGGAATTAGCACCAAAAGAAAGAATGAGTAAAGGAAATAAATCAATCTCTCTCTCTCTTCCTCTCTCTCCACTGCTCCCCTTCATTATTGTTGTCTGAAAACTAACGTTGGCATCAGAGAGTTCCGGCCGGAGTATCCCTTGGCCGTTCTCTTTTGTAGATCTCTCTCAGAGCCAATGGTGAATTTTCGGTCACAACAGAAGGTATAGAGCACCCAAATCATATACTTTAAAACGTCCTTTTATTGCAAGCAGTCTAGTATGGTACGGGTGTTCTTTATCACATAGTCAATTCAGTAGCTGAATTAACAGTGTAATCTCATTCAAATTTGGGACATTTTTAACGTAGCAAGAGAGTCAGTCAGGAGTGTTTAGGAATTTCCAGCTTCATCAAGTGGTATCTATGGAGAGCAAGAAATGACCTTTTATTTACCATTAAAAAGTGGACACCATAAGGTATTATTGAGACAGCACAGAAGGCTCACACAATTTTTGCAGGCTCAACCTCCATCATCCACTACTGCTTCAGCAGGGAATCGACAACAATTCTGCAAGTAACTCAGTTGTGCCTACCTCCTCTTTGGTTCTACAAACTCAACACAGATGTAGCTTGGGTTTAGGATCAACAAAAGGGATGCCTTGGTATGGTGATTCGTGATCATTTGGGAAGACCATGCCTGGCGAAGTCGGACCCACCCAATTTAAATAGCATTTCGTTAAGGGAGGGTAATTCAAAGTAACCTGGTGGAAGCTGTTGGTTAGTATGGAAATTTTTATGGTAGAATCGGATTGTCAGGAATTGTATGCTTTCCTAAACCACGCATCTACCAACATTCCAATGGTGTGCAGCCTATAATGGGTGTTTGGGAACAATGAGGATTGCGTTCCAACATTTTCATACTTGTGACTTGTTTTTCCGTTTCTGGGAAAGGCTTTGGTGCCCAAAAAGCTGGTGGCATTGCAGTGGCCTCAGGTGCCAGCGGCCATGGTCCCGACCTCGGTCGTCTTGTTAGGTCGGAGCTCACCATTTAAACCCCCACTAGCTAAAGTTGCTTCTCTGTATCATTCTGTTCTAGTCGAATAGGCAATCCGAGGAAGCATTTGGTTGCCTTTCTTCTTAGAATAATTTTGGTGTGATTCGATATGTTGATGGGCTTCTATGGAGGAATGCTAATCCGGTAGAACAATTAACTCCGATCTTGAAGCCGAGGAGAACATCGAAGTTTAGAAGCAATGGATGTTGATTCGTCAATGGTGCCAGAGTACGATCAGAATCCTGTTCAGAACCATGTACCTTCGGTGGGAGGAGTGATCTCATCCTTGGACAAGAATGGAGAGCAGCTTGGTAGGGCAGAGCAATAGGCCGTTACGGTGCCCCCACAATCGAAACCACAAACACAACTGCTTTAGGTACAGCAACAACAGGAGCCGCCTCAGCCGCAGGCACAACAAAATCAGGTACAACAAGCTTCGGTAGCGATAGCCGGGCCTAGGCCTGCTCCTAATTATTCGGTCGTTAATGCCGTAATCTAGAAGAGAGAGGATGGGCAGGGGTCTAGGTGTGGTCATACGTTGACCGCCTTTGCAGCGGTTGGAGATGAAGGAATGCCTAGATACATCGGTCCTCGCCTGATTTTGTTAGGGTTTGAAACAGAACAGATTGTTCAAATCAATTATCAAACACCTTCTTTTCCATTTCTGTTTCCAGAAAATGGCAATTTATGTTTCTGCCGTTTTTTGGAACAGAAATGGTAGAAACATTATCAAACGGGCCCTAAGCGTTGCATTATCTCAATCTAGCACACAACCTTTGGGCTGTGATGTCTCAGCATCAACAAACCATTCAAGCTGTGCTGAGCTCACCCTAGCCAGAATATGAACCTGCATTTTAAAAAATTGGGTAGAATAGACCAGGCTGAGATTGAGCTTCAAATTATAGTTCAAGAATTTAGAAGAAGGCTTAGGAGGCCATGAGCTAAACTGACACAGCTAGCACATCTTTTATTCAATGGGAGCTGGGTTCCAGCATGCCTTATGTGGAACCCATTCCATCGATCATGCCTTTAATAATTGCCACATTACTGTTTATGCTGATTGACTATCCCCTTTATTTTCTACTCCAGATCAAACCTCATATAGGGTTAGGGTATTTCACCATATTCGTAATAGATTAAAATAACATATCCACATTATCCTAGCCTAACCCTAATAGTTGGTTGATTTGACATGTTGGCCTTGGCCAAGTCAATGCTTGCTTGATCCTTTGGCAATTTGGTATCCTATGCAATGAGATCCAACATAAATGTCAGGATGATCCTTGGGGCAATATGGGATCTTGAGTTTTGTAACTAACTTAGTTACAAACCTCAATGCTAAAGGACCTTGGACCATTGTGGCCAACTCTTGGGATTGAATCCCATTTTTACCTTTTTTTCAATCTAATCCTCCAACTATATTTTATGTAAAGATAAATACACTAAGTTGCCCCTCACCCAATGAAGATAGAATCTTTTCATCCATCATCTTTGGTATTTGAATCATATTTCTAAAATTAAGGGCATTTCGAACATTTACACAATATGGAGAATATGTAATTATGAGTTCATGCACAATGATGGGATTCTCTTCACCCATGGCAAAGAAAACTTCCTTGAAAAAAAAAACACTCTAGAATACATAAATCTCTCCCTTCCTCCCAAGGGCCACATGTTAAATTCTATGACCAATACTTCAATCCCATGACCTACCTTTTTAATTTTTTAAATCATTACTCAGCGTCTATTATATTTTCTCCCTTTTATTATGGTTTTGATAGTGTGAACCACCATTGCATCTGCACTTACCAAAATAAAAATCACTATTGCATAAAATCTCCCAAACTCTCACAAAAGGTTGACCATGAAAAAAATAGAAAGAGATGTTTAAAAATTAAAAAACACATCGGACTGGTTCTTTGGTTCAAAGAGGAGTTATTGCATTGGGAGGTCATCTTCATGCCACATTTTCCTCTCTTTTTATTTAATTTTCCAGTTTTCATGATATACATTGATATGTCCTAGCATAGGAAAGGGAAAAGACAAGTAATACACGTGTCTGGGTGCACAGATGGAATTAAATCCCAGGTCCCTTTTTATCCAAATAATAATAATAATAATAATAATAATAATCCTAGGTCCTAAGGGTCTCTTTGGTATGATTTCTATTTGTATTTATTAACTATATTTAAAAATTATTTGTAACAATAAATTATGGACTACAAACAATATTCATTTGGTTATTATTTATAAAATAGATTATATAATGAGAAAATAGGTTTCAGGTTTCACCTTCAGCTTTGCGCTTTGAGTGAGAGAGATGATAGGATTTGAGATTTTTTATTAGAAATGTATAAAATATACTGAAGTTACCTATTTACCTTTGATTTTGAGTAGTTTAACAAACTTGCTCATTTAAGGTAGTGCAAAAATCAACATAAATGATTTGTTGCCACAAATCATAGATAGCTTAAGATTAATTGTGATTTATGATTTATTCTAATTTATTATAAATAAAAATAAGTGCTATAAATTATACCAAACACTTGTAACAATAGAAATAAGTAAAATAAATACAAATAGAAATCAAATCAAAGAGAGTCTTAATTAAGTAGTTTATTTAATACTTTAACAGTTTGGGACTTCATTTATATATGAAACTAGTCTTCATCTCTTACCCCCCCAAAAAAAAAGATAAAAAAAGTCATTATCTCAGCAATCAAATCGGCTACTAGCCATTTCAGAAGGAGATGTTAAGACTTGATCACTGATCAGTGAAGGCAAAGCTACCACTATTAATGACCCTACAGTTAAACCTGATCTCTCCTTCAGTTCCAGTCTCAACCTCAATTATCTCTCCCATCTTCACCATAGCTTGAGCAAATGTCCAGTCCCACACCTCAGGATGGTAAGCATTCATGTTCACCATAGCTTCAAGGGTTTCATTAGTAAGCAGAGCTTGATCAGATGTTAATAGACCCAAGTTAAGCTTCAGCCCCACATAGTACTCGTTGTCCAAGGTCTCTGGTGTCAAAGCATCCAATTGAACAATGGTAGGGTCCATATGTGTAACATTTGGAGGGCATTTGATCTTAAGAAACTTAGCATAAATTGGGTCGAGACTTGGATCCACATCACTGGTTTCACTGAAGTTATATAACCTATTAATGATTGTGTCGCAGTGTGCGATGCCGATCGAATGGGCGCCGGAAAGTGTGACCATGTCTTCAGCAGTTAAGTTCTTGACAGCGAAATTGGCGACAAGTTGAGTGGCATTGAAGAGTGGAGATGGTATATTAGGTAATACCTGTTAGCAGAAGAAAAACGAAAAAGAGATCACACACAGAACACAAATCCATTATATATTTGACAAGGGTTTGCCATAAGGCTGGAACTATGGTGAATGCCTCAATCATCATTGATGCATAAATAAAGATACCAATTAGTAGTGATTGAATTCCTTCTAGGGTTCCGCATGAGAAATCAATACGAATATAACTTACATGTTCAATAGAACTATGAGCTACAGGTCTTTTCACTTTCGCTTAGGCCATGGATGCCAGTGCTCCTAAGATCATAGAAGCAATGTTGTAGAAAAAGAAGATACAAAGTTAGACTAAGATCAGGCTTCACCAATAACATACCTCACTCGCTATAGAGACTCTGCCATCCAACCGCCCTGCCGGGACTTGGTAATCTATTTTCCCGGTCAGAGTTGCACTGTCTCGAGCAGCAAAGGCGAGGATGTCAGCACAAGAGACAATATGTGGACATTGAGCTTCGATCATTTCCTTAGCTTTATCAATTACTTCGAAACCTTGGAGGCTTTTGTTAGGATCTGCTTCTTTCTCTGATGGATTGCCTGGGGTTGAGTCCAATAGTACAGACCCATCACAACCCTTCAAGGTAAACAATTATCAAATTTTAGTGAGGGTTTACTTTCGTGCTTGTAAAAAATGTACACCAATATATACTTAAAGAGACTGATTTGAGCAAGAGTTATAATATGTACCAAGGAGAGACATTGGTATCTGCAAATATAAAATGCATATAAACCTTTAAGCCATGGAAATACATGCAGATGAGGATACAATTTTTTGAGAAAATCTGAATGAAATAAAATATTTTTTTTTTTTGTGAATAAATAAAATATTCTAAAAATAGAAAATCAAGTTGCCGATCTATAGTGGTGTGTCAGGTTGATAGTCGATACTTATTATAATTAGCCATAATCTGTCAATATTTGTGCATGGATCTATGCACTGTCCTTGCTTGGAATCTCCACATAGTCGACCCTATTAAGTTGAGATAAGGTTTTGAAAAATGTTGTTGTTATTGTAAAAATAGTAAAGCAAACCCACAATTAAAGGGCGACAAAAGATCTCATTTAAGAACAAGCCCGTAGAACAAGGGCAACAAAAACAAAACAAAACACCCAAAGAAGAGGCTCAAAGAGCCAAAATACAAAGAGAGAACAAAGGACTGATGTCAGCTTGAGCTCCAGATGGGTGGCATAAACTAGATGGGGAGATCTCAAGAAGCTGCAATATGCCTGGCTCTCAAGGTGATAGGGCAGGAGGGAAAAATGGGGAGATTATATGCGGACCTCAAACTCACAGAGTAGTACGAGAAGAGTGGGTCCACTCTTTTTTATTTCTCTCCCACCAAATATGATAAAAAGAGGCACTAAAGGCTAACCTCCCCACCATATCACAAGTTGACTTACCCTGGAATGAAGTGCTTCCTAATCCAACAAAAATGATGGAAGTAGACCTCACTATAATTATAACAGAAACAATAGTTAGGGATGCTTATGTTTCTATGGAGAAGGAATACTTTGAAATTAAAAATAACATACCCTTACAAAGCAGTCATGGAAATGCAAGCGGATGAGTCCAGGAGCTATGCCTGGTTTACTTTCATAAGCCCTGGCAACTACCCACTTAACAGTTTCTTCGGCTGAGGGACATGATTCATTGTAAAACCCAATCTCCAAGGGGCCTCCATTAACCACTAACACTACCAGAACCATAATAAACTGCAAGAGAACAAGCTCAACCTGAGCAGGCAGAACCATGTTGCCCAAAAATTGCCTTCTAGAAGGGAGTTGTAGCACAAAGCCTTGAATGGTGTAAGACGCACTTATAAAGTGAAAGCTTTGTTCTTGGTTTGAGTTTGGAGGGCAAGTATATATAGAGCATTAATTCTCCAGTACTTGATGACTAGTAGTTAAGTTTCTTCCTTCAGCTAATGTTAGCTCCAGAAACATCCTTCAGTACTTCATGCATGACTGTTAGTTACATGTCTTCCCCTCGGCTGAATTGAGTAGTTGATCTTTCATGCCTTGCGTGTATAACCTTACATGCACGCTACTGTGAGGCTTAAGACTAGAGAGATCAGTTGGTCTCTTTTGCCTTTCATTTCTATCAATATTTGCTACTTCCAGTGCTTAATAGAAACCAATATGGAGCAATTGTGGCATCTCTTCTTTTTCCGGAAAAGAAAAAAGGAGCAGTACATATATTACAAGGGACTAGGTAAAAAAATAATGAACTTAATGTAGGGCATCTATTATTGCAAATGTTGAAATCTTCAAGCAAATTCCTAAACAAGAATGAACTTGATGTAAGGCATCCTATTATTGCAAAAGTTAAAATCCTAGAGGTGCCTCCAAGTATCATACCGACTCGGTTGGTTGCAAGGGAAATAAAGGGGATGAAAGTGAAATCAAACAAATATGTGTGCTCTTCTATGCGTCTCTATACCCAGTGATGTATAACACTTCACTATTGCCACTTGACAGTTAATGGGATAGTCCATATGATAGAGGATCCCACATACATTCCAATGGCCAAATTTTAGTCCAAACTAAGCATGGAAAGTTGTTCAAACTACGATTCAAAGTTTTAGTAAAATTATCGAAATACCATCAAATGGAGATGAAAATAAAATACAAAATGACATCTTTTATAATTTTAGCTACTTCCTCTAATCATTTTAAGCTAAAATTGTACCAATGAGATGATTACATGGTCTTCTATCATAAGGTCTAACCCATGTACTTCACTAGGCATGCATAATGATGGGAAAGAAAACCTTAACTAAAATTAATAGAAACTTTTGTAATTATTCCCTAACATGATTGTATAACGAATTCAAAAAACAATTGCCTAATGTAATTGGTGAGCTATAGTGTGCAAAAAAAATCCATGCTCAGTGGAAGATCTCGAGTTCGAGCCTCTTGGATTCTTAAGGTGGAATGCTCATATAGTCAGACACCTGATTTCCAAAAACTTCAATTTTCTTTTTTAAACTGTTTCCAACCCGATCGTTTAATGTTTGAAGGAAATCCATTTTTGGTATGCTAACAGATAAATGAATCAGTTAGTTGAGTTACCTTCAATTGTCATGAATGGACAACTTAACAACTTGTCACTGCCCATTAATTGTAGAGGGAACAAGAAAAAATCAAAGAAACTCAGCTACCGATCATAAATCCTTTCAAAGGAACTTGTAGTAAATTAACCTTGAGTCATGAACCTTATTTCCTTTCTCTTTCTTGGAATGTTTTCTAGTAATTGCATAGCAGCCAACCATGAGTTGTTTGTTTCAATTCGTCTCCATGCCCACACCTTAAACATTTTCAGTAAAGAAAGATGCCCTTTAACAAACCAATCAGTCCCTTAACAAACCAGTCAGTCCAGTCTCGGTTTTAAATGGTAAAACTTGGGTAGGACTCCTTCCAGCAGTTTTGAAGTGACGACGGTTCACACCTTCTATGAATGGTGATTGATTGGGGTCGAAGTCTTAAAATTTGGATCGGATCGGTCATGCTCTCCCAGATTGGATCGGTATCTGTTGAGATCAATCCCCGATCGGTAAGTTACAAGGGTAAAGATTACCAGGAAGTCCTGTAATAGTGGGTCGTAAGGTAACAACCTTCTATTGGTTCAGGTTTTGAAATATTGTTCCTAGACGCCTATCGGTTCAGGTTTTGAAATATTGTTCCTAGACTCCTTACTGGTAGGATGATCCACGTTCCAAACAGTGGGTGTTACCTGGTAGTTGAGGTAGGCAAGACCCTAACTGGTAGGATGATCCACGTTCCAAACATTGGGTGTTACTTGGTAGTGGAGGTAGGGTAGGCAAGAGGCTGAAACATTATCTCATCTATGTGATTACCTCGAGGTGAATACAAGTTCACCATTGGGAATGAGTTGCTGTAGAAATCTATTGACCAGTATTGAGGATCCACGCTCTAACTCACATATACTTGGGTGATAAGATTTACACATTAGCACCACAATCTCACATGTGATATCAATCCTCACAAGATCTCTCACATGTGATATCAATCTTACAAGATCTCAGATTTCTTATTACCCTATCTTCTACAATTGAAAACTTAGAAATTGTATACAGTTATTCTTGGAAGAATCCTATTGTAATCTGATCTTCCATAGGTAACCAAATCAAGCAATTATCTCATGTACTCATGTATATATACTGTTATCTAGTAAATGAAATACAAGAAATATTCTCACAATTAAAAAAATGCAACCCTAAAAGTGATGCCGAAGGTAATGGAAAAACAAGAACAAACAACGCACACATGTTTACGAGATTTGGCAAGATGAGATTCTGCTTCACTATCAATGGAGAATAGGTTTACGATGCTTGTCCTCACACCTCTCATAATTGCTTACAAAGAAAAGTAACTCTCGCTACAAATATACAGCGAAAAACCTTAATACCGGAAAGTACTCCCTGGGTTGAACTGCGACAAAATACAAGACATCGTACACCAACAAGTGTTGTAGTGGAGGTACAAGAGGTTGAAACATTCCAAGTCACAATATAATCTTTTATCTTTCATTCTTTTTGTTAAAGTATTGTACTTTGATTGTAATTCTTTATTGAATAATTGTAGTACAAGTGAGTTTGGATTCTCTCAAACTTAAATTGATTGGATTGAGAAAATTTTAATCTCCACCAAATTATCGGTTCTAGTGAATGGTGGCCCTGTAGGATTTTTTGGAGTTGAAAGAGGTCTTCGTCAGGGTGATCCTATTTCTCCTATGCTCTTCATTCTTGCATAGGAAGTTTTGTGTAGAGGTCTCAAAAATTTCAGGGATAAAGGCCACATACATGCCATTCTAGGTCTTCGACATACTTTTACTCCCTCGCACCTTTTATATGCTGATGATTTACTAATATTTATGAGTGCAAACGTTAAGGGTGTTAAAAATATCAAGAATTTCTTGGAGGATTATCAGATTTCCTCAGGTTGGAAGATTAATCTTGAGAAGAGTAAGATTTTCCTTAATGCAATCTTTGCAGCGAGGAAAACCAGAATAAAGGAGATCCTTGGCATCCTTGATTGCAGTTCCGACTCGGTATCTTGGAGTGGAAATTTTTAAAAGTCGTGTCAAGAAAGATTTTATCCTTCCTTTGATGGACAAATTTAAGAGCAGACTGGCAAGCTGGAAAGGAAACCTATTATCTTTAACAGGTAGAGCTGAACTGGTGAAATCGATTATGAGCAGCATCCCTCTACACAATTTCTCAATGTATCTCTGGCCAGCCTCTTCCACTTCCATGATGGAGCGATGGATAAGGAACTTCATATGGACTGGTAAAGCATCTTCCACTAAAGCTATAACGGTCAAGTGGAGTGTAGTGTGTAAACCGAAAAAAGAAGGTGGGTTAGGCATTAGGTGCCTTAAAGAGGTCGACCTGGCTCTTCTTGCAAAATTATGCTGGCACATCAGATCAGATAATTCAGGTCTTGCCTCTTTTCTCAGAGGAAGGTATATGAGAAGTAATAGGGAGTTGAAGAAGTATATCTACCCTTCTTCTATTCTGCCTGGCCTCCGGAAAGTCTGGAGCTTGGTTTGTGATTCAGAGAGCTAGGTAGTAGGAGATGGTTCTTCCATAAGCTTCTGGTGTGATAAATGGATGGGAGATAGGAGACTCATTGATTCAATTGAAGACCGTCTAGTTGAGCGCATTTATTCTTCTCGTGTCTCTGGTTACATAAACGAAGGGAAGTGGGACTTAGAGTCGTTGGGACCTGACTTCCAAGAGATTAAAGATCAAATTTCATCTACTCCTCTTCCTTCAGTGGCTGCAAAGGACAAGAGGATCTGGTCTTTAACAGAGTCATGAAACTTCTCTATGCCATCTGCATGGGACAAAATTTGAGATAGATACCCGATCAAGGGATGGTGGCGCATGGCATGGATGGAAGGTCTTCACCTGCGTCTCTCTATTTTTGGTTGGCGCCTTATTCATGAAGCTCTCCCATCTGATGACAAAATTGCTAGGAAATCTGCTCCTATGGTGTCAAGGTGCTCCCTCTGCTACAAAAGTGTGGAAACTTTTGACCATCTTTTTCTTCATTGTAAATATTTTGTTTCTTTATGGTTTGCTATGATGAATTTTTTCAATCAAAGATGGTTAGGCTTCCCTGAGATTGAAAGTCTTTTCTCATGGTGGAAAAGAAAAGGCAATATGGCGTTCTGTGACAAGATTTGGAAGTCTCTTGCTATCATAATCCCTTACCGTATATGGACTGAGAGAAATAGAAGAAGATTTGAAAACCAGCATGCTACTATCAGTACTAATCTACAATATATCATTTAGGATATTGGTGACTTCTCATCAGTAGCTCCCATTTTGGTTAAATCTATGGTTGATCTCCTTCTCTCCAAAAAGCTAAGACTCAGCACTACTTACCCATGTACCAATCATATTGCTGAGCTTCAATGGACTGCTTGTCACATCCCGTTCACACAGAACCGAATCGGTGACTAAGTTAACTCTTGTTAACCCAAAACTTGCCAGGATCACCTGATACAGTAACCACTACACAGCATACCCACAACTAAAAAAAATAAATTTCTGTAATTCAGCGGAAGTCTTACATGTAGATACCTATAAATACCCCAATACTCTTAATACTCAAATTGTATTACATAGTACATATACATATGGGCCCGTAGGCATGATATATACACAGGAATTAAAATTTAAACATCCACAGCACAAAAGGGGTAACATCATAAAATAATCAAAAGAAACCTGGGTTGGTATCAGTGTTGCTGTCCCGCAACACAACTCTAGCACGGGCACTCGGACCCATGCCCAAGATATTCAGGGACCCACCAGTCCTCAGCTGAAAACTCTACAATGGGTCTCGGCTCTAGCTCTTCAGCTGGATAACCTATAAGATCATCTAAAAAGTAGTGTACACATGGGATGAGCTCACTAGCCCAGTAAGTGAAAAGAAAGATCAAGCAATCATTCGCAACACAAATGCACCTATATGTATGCAAGTCCAATTTTATTATCTTAATCCACCTAAACATCACATCTAAGTCATAGGACATGTGCTACTTGCAACCATAGTGCGCATATACCCCAGATACGAGCTGCGAACTCCATCCTGTGATACTCCCATAGGGTTGCCGGAGAAGGCCAACCGTGGATACCGAAAAAGTAAATGGGCCTTACCCTGCATTAAAGTAAAATGGGCTTTGCCCTGTATTAATTTAAAACCAGTACGATTGATCCTATTGTTATATCATCAAAGTTACCGAGCATCCTAGTGATCAGTCGGACGTACTTCTAACCCAGGCTTCCCCCCAGTGATATACCAACACCTAAACCCTTGCTGGGAAGGTTTGTAGCACAGAGATATGTCATTCCTAGCCGCATGCTCCTATATGAGATAGTACAAGTGCATAGTGCCACCGTAGTCCATTCCACAGGCCACCAATGCATTTGTGTCCAAGCCAACTACGGCATCTAGTCTAGCAATGCATCATATTCAATAATTTAAAATCATTCGTCTCATATCTCAAAGCAGGAATAAACGTTTAGCAATTAAAGATATCAACATATCAAGTTATAATGAATTTCATAATGCACACATCAATGCATGCAAATGGCATTCGAGAATGACTAGGTTGCACACAATAGTGAAATGATGTCATAGCTAGTCTACCAAAGTAATGGAATGATGCAAAAACACTCAAAAATAAATTCAATGTCCTCTTCCCACTAACGTAGTTGTGTACGATATTCACCCTGGGTACGAGGAAGATCTGGCGTTCGATGACGTGAATTTCTAGTACAACCTATCATAAAGGAGGTTGAGCTTAGTATCTTCACTTTAGACTCATAACCAATGGGGTACAATGATCCCAACGTATTTAGAATCATAAAAGTAGGTTGTCCGACTAATTTGGGTCCAATCAGAACCCATTGGATCAGATTGGTAGGTCAATTGGCACGCTAAGCACCCACTAATCCTTGCTCTCCTGTCGATCCAGGGACACTGCCAGGACCGGTAGGCCAGGTGCCCACCGGTCCTTACTCGTCGCTTTACCCAGGGGCTCTGCCTAGACCAGTGAGCTCGGATTGGTAGGTCCATCCACTTTCAGGGCACCCACTAATCTGAACCGGGATTTTGCTGTTCACTTCCATTCTTCATCCCACCTTGGGGAAACCATCACGGGTCGATTCGATCATATTTTCCACAAATCTAAGGTTCCATATCATGATTCCAATGTAGATCTAGGATCGATTCAAAGTTCCAAGCTTGGGTTTTACCTCTTTGCTCAATAACACTTCAAAAACCTCAAATCTTCTATTTAGCTCACGAGATCAACAAATGCTTCACAATTCTTGCAAGTCTTCCTCTAAATCATTCATAAACAACATGTATATCCTTTATTAAACCTTAGATTCACATTCGCAAGAGATATTAATAAGTTACAAAGGATTTCTACCCAAATTGAAGGGTTTCACTTGGGGTTTCTTAGAGGTTTAAGAAATATAGATTATACTCACCTCAAACCGTAGATCTCGAGATGAGGATCACTAATCCGGTGTCAAAATCGAAAGGTTTAACCCCGATGTCGCACAACGAGCAACTTCTTCCCCTTTTTATTCCTCTTCTTCACTGTTCTTCTTTACCTTTCTTACCCACCGTGTAAAACAATAAATGAGGAGAAAGAAAAGTAATAAATGCTATTTATACTTGGGTCAAAATATCTAATGACCAGATTGGTAGGTCATACTGGTGGGTTCGACCCACCCATGACCACCCACCAATCGGCCAAAACTTAGCCAAAACATTGGGATTTTTGATGGGGCTCGGCCCCAACATATGTTTCACTCTCAATAATTGATTAACGTGCGGACTTAACATAGAATACAACCACATACCTTTATTGTGCGTACATGGCCCGATGATACGTGCAAGTGTACAGCTTGGGTACATGGACTTCGCCTGGCACCGACTCCAACTCATCTGACCAACCTAAGTTCAAAGTCACCCTTGTCATCATGTTCCATAAGGTACTCACCTCAGCTCGCTCGAGTTCAGGTCCTGCAAGACCAAATCGAACCAACCGAGAAATTAGACCTGGTTTAAAAAGTAGGGTATCACACTGCTCCACCAAGTGATTTTCATAAACTGAACACTAATGACTGCTCATTAGGAAATCCAGGCTATTCAAGAGCTGGAGGTATTGTCAGATCAGTGAATGGGGCAAGCTTGGCATGTTATGCAATATATGAAGGTGTGGGAACTAATTTTATGGTTGAGTTTGCTGCTCTATTCCATGGGTTGAGATGTGTAGCATCCAAAGAAATCAAAAAGCTGATTATTGAGTCTGATTCCCAGGCGGTGGTCAATTGTGTGCAGAAGAATATTATCCCTTGGTGTTTTCAACAGCATTGGAGGTATTTCAGAAGCTATCTCGACAATATTTTCTGGTGTATTGTTCATTGCTACCGTGAAATTAATACTATGGTAGACAAATTAGCAAAACATACAACAGCCACTCGTACTTTAAACAACTGGGACGCTACTCCTGTTTTTGTATCTTATGATTTAGAATGGGATGTTCAGCATAGACCTCGTTATAGGTTTATTTAATCTCTTTGCTTTGGAGCACTAGTTTGCTAATGGCCAATCAGGTCTCCAAAGAGAAGCTTTCATTTTGCTTTGGTCTTTGTTTTGCTGATGGCAATGCCAAAGGTGAAACAAGGTTCTAAAGTTGTTTTGTAATATCTCATTCTTTTATTCTTAATACAATTTGCTGACCTTTAGCAAAGAAAAAAAAAAGTAAGCTTATATATACTAAATAGGAATCCACATTGATGGAATCTCTATCTGATAAGGAGAACTAAGAAGAGGTGTTACACTAGTATTCTATTATCACATGTAGTGGATGTAGATGACAATACAAACTCTATGAGAGGATAGGGTTTGACATCATGGGGAACTCTAGTCAAGTAGAAGTCCTAATGGGATGTAGAGTTTAGTAACCAATGGAACTCCTACAAGATATGAAAAGATAGGCAAGCATAGGTGGCGATTGAGTCTGAAGTAGAAAGGCCAACAAGGTGGGGATTTGATGGATCGAATCCGCAACTTGTCCCGGAAAAAAGAAAGCGTGTCGTGCTTAGTGCCTTTTGTAAGGATGCCTACAATTGATCCCTCGTTGAAATGAATTGAACCTGATAGTGTTTAACATATAACGGTTACAATAGAATCATAATTCCTGTTATTGGCCTCATGATTGGTGGTATGAAACCACCCTTCTATCCAACTGTTGAATGAGACACAATCCATAGAGTCGGTACGAAGGGTAAGAGGACTAGAATACCATATTGACCTAGCAAATGGGCAGCCAAGACAGTCTTATTAATAAACCGGGTTTGATGGACACACATATCCAACAATAGTCTCTTCTTATTCATTGCACCTTAGACATAAGCAAGAGCATTATGAAAACAATGCCACAGGAAGGAACGTAGATAAGGAGGTGCATTAATTTTTCAAATTGTTCTCCGAAATGCCTTGGGCTTTTGATGATTGCTTGAAGATGCTCCTTTAGAGAATTTACATCTTTAAAATTGAGAAAATGGTAAGCAACTTTTAAAGTAAATAAACCTATTTTTTTGGGTGAATGAAAATTTATTAATTAAGAAAAAAACACTACAAAAGCCAACTAGGCTAACAAAGAGGAGTGGTCATAATGAAACAACGCAAGCCCAAAAGGATTAGGACTAACAGATCCCGGGGAGGGGAGAACAACCCAAGAAGGGTGGGGTAAGGGGATATTAAGGATTTGATTAGCTTCATGGGAATCAAAGACTTAGTTAATTATTTCAGGGCATGATAGGTCCTCAGCATGTGATGATTCGCCTTGCTTTTCAAGCAGATTATGTGAAGGCCTTAAGCTAGGAATCCCACAAGATCGAGACTTCTCTCTTTAGTTTTTTAAAATGGTCTTCTCAATTCGATCCCAAATGAGAGATGCCACATACTCTTTCTGTTCCTTCTCTTTCGGAGTAGAGCACTCCTTTCTTGGCTTGGTAGTGTTCTAAGTAAGGGTGCAACAGGGCCGGGTTGGGCTGGGCTTCTTAAAACCCTAGCCCAACCCTTAGTCCCTTCAACTGGGCCCAAACCTGCCCTGACCCTGACTCAGGGCCGCAAAACTTCAACCTAGGCCCTACCCTTCAATGTTCAACCCAACCCTTACCCGCCCTGATTGAACCTGATTTTTTAGGGTCGGGCCGGAATGACTCTGACCTTGACCCTGATTGACCCTAACCTTGGTTTGCCATCAAGGGCTGGGATGGCCCTGATTGACCTTGACCCTAGTTTGCCATCAATCGAGTATATCCTAACCCTGACCCTATAAAATATAAAATAAATAAAAAATTAAAAATATTCATAATAAAGAGGAGATAAAAAACACAAAGTTACAAATTACTTGTTATGAAGAGAACATCCTAAAGCAAACATTCAAATAATATAAATAACTCTAACTATCATAATAAACAAAGAGGAGATCATCCTAAGAAAGTAAATAATCTAAAAAATTTCAATTATTTGCCATGATAAACAAAGAGATCATCCTAATAAGGCAAACTGCAAGAAAACTGAACCTCCACTTGATGAGAGTGAAGAAAAAAACTTCAAGTTCAAGGAACAAAATTGGTAGAAAATCAATTTCCACTGTATTAAATATATATATATATATATATATTGATAATAATAAATATTCATATCAACAATTACATATTGATTTAAGATGGTAATTTAAAAAATATATATTAATTATTTTTCATTTTATTAATAATAATTACTAGACTAGATTTTTTTTTTTTGGCAGAAAAAGGAAAAGAAATCTTTTTTATTGGTATAAAAGGTAAGAGAGATTGGTGAGATTGTGAGAAGATATATAAGGAGTTTTGAGGTGTCAATGACTCAATGTGAAATAATATATAAAATTAGGTTAAAATCAAGGTCACAACAAGGGTCATAATCAGGGTCGACATCAGGGGAAAAAATCAGGGCCGGGAAGGTCCAAAACCAAGGCCAAAAGTCAGGGTAAAAAAATCAGGGCCAGGTTCAGGGCGGGCTGGGTGGGCCAATGATATCAAACCTTACCCGCCCTAACCCTGACTCAGGGTCAAAAATTTCAGGGCCGGGCCGGCCCCCAAGGTCAAAATTTTTGGGTCAGTACTTGTTCAGGATTAGGGCGAGCCAAGGGTGGGTCTGAGCCGCCAGGGCCAAACTGGCACCCCTTGTTTTGAGCTAGCCTTCGCATAGTGTGAACGCTACCTATGACGTGAAATTCGTCTGTCTTGTCTTCCACCTCATACGGGAGTTGCGCTCTGAGGGACTACAAATCCCTACAGAATCTTTTAGAGGTCGAATGAGGCTAGAAACCATTATTAGTAAGCAATTAAGTAAACCTGGGACCCAACCATCCCTCTAAATCATAACACTCTCACTGCTACCACTAACCAATTACAACTTTTGGATAGAAGTATTTGCCATGAATCAAACAATGCCATGCCCATGAAAGTTGGCAACTAATGGATGCTTGAAAGAAACTTAAATTAGGAAAATAAAGATCTTTCCTAACTGATGCAGTTGGGCATGGGAAGACTTGGGGATAATTTAGTACTTTGATTATTTATTTATTCCCTTTATTGTTTCATTAGGGTACCGTCAAGTTATTAGTTGGGAGTTTCAATTTTTATTTAGATTTCAGTTCTAATTTAGGTTAGTTTTTGTTTTAATTAGCTTCCATTATTATATTGTGACTGTCTTTAAATTGATGAAACTAGATGGAGATTTCAGTTATTGGAATTGAATGAATGATTTATTGATTGAAACCATGACTGTCGTGAGCTTCAAGTTCATCATTCTCCTTCCCTGACCTTCTTCTCTTTCCTTCCCTCTCTTATTTTCTTCTCTTTTATGTTCTTTATTGTGACTGATCTCTCCCTGCTAGAAACACCCTGTTTCTGGCAATAGTTGTAGCTTTACTCAAGCTGTTTGATCTCTTTGTATTTGATCTGTTTGGGCTGAGGTTTTGTTCGAAGGTTTCCCTTCCCTGGGCGATCTTAATCTTAGATTTTCGTCTCCAAAGGGGCTTCCTACTGAGAGATTCTGTTAAGTTCGTCTCGAATTCTTGTCTCTGTTGTGCAAACCTATTAGCTGTTTATTTTCCTATTTGTTGGTATTTGCTATAACAGATTCAAAACCAGGTTCAAATATGGTTATGTGCCTTGTGTTGGACTAAGTTGCAGACCACATTAGATGATGTCGATGGAGCTTATCGTCACCGTGGTCACATGCACCAGAAAGAGTTTGAAGTTTCAATCCTTATCCCAACCTTGCAGATCCAAGAACCTTTTGGTGAGAGAGATCTCTCATTTGAACTGGTTTTTCACAAGTCGTAAGGTTGAAGACAATACTAGAGCCCACGACTACTTTGCTCTTTAAAGTTCATCCCTGAATTTCCCTTATTTCCCTCACCTCTTTTCTTTTATTATGCTTTGTGCTCTTATTTGTTTTAGTTCCAAGATTGTCCTTGGACAATAAATAGGAAACCCTTCCAAGTCCCATTGTTTCTTTATAACAAATAGCTCTTTGGATTTTTATAATATCATGAAATTATCCTTCGTTATGATATTTGTACTACTTGTTCATTAAGTAGACCTATAAGCGATTTGACTCCAATTTTAGAATCCGGATCTGCATCACTAACCTATCTCCATAAGGAGCTGTCATTTGTGATAAGTCTCCATCCCAATTTGACTAGATAGGCATATTTTGGGTTTCTAAATCCTTGAAACCAAGCTTGCCATTGTCTTTGGTTCTGATTAGATTTTTCCAACTAACCCAGTGAAATTTCTTTCCATTATTACCAAAAAAATAGTAGTTGCTTTAGATGGGGTGATGAGGTCATTGTTTTTCTTTTTTTTTCTTTTTTTTTTTTAATGAAGGCAATTTGGATATGGTCACTTATT